>NW_024608756.1:70000-79065 GCF_018296145.1 Oncorhynchus tshawytscha | reverse complement strand
ACAATGTGATATTATCTATGTTCAGTAACAATGTGATATTATTATCTATGTTCAGTAACAATGTGATATTATTATCTATGTTCATAACAATGTGATGTTCAGTAACAATGTGATATTATCTATGTTCATAACTGTGATGTTCAGTAACAATGTGATATTATCTATGTTCAGTATGTTCATCTATGTAAACAATGTGATATTATTATCTATGTTCAGTAACAATGTGATATTATCTATGTTCAGTAACAATGTGATATTATCTATCTATGTTCTATGTTCAGTAACAATGTGATATTATATATCTATGTTCAGTAACAATGTGATATTATCTATGTTCAGTAACAATGTGATATTATCTATGTTCAGTAACAATGTGATATTATCTATGTTCAGTAACAATGTGATATTATCTATGTTCAGTAACAATGTGATATATTATCTATGTTCAGTAACAATGTGATATTATCTATGTTCAGTAACAATGTGATATTATTATTATCTATGTTCAGTAAACAATGTGATATTATCTATGTTCAGTAACAATGTGATATTATTATCTATGTTCAGTAACAATGTGATATTATCTATGTTCAGTAACAATGTGATATTATCTATGTTCAGTAACAATGTGATATTATCTATGTTCAGTAACAATGTGATATTATTATCTATGTTCAGTAACAATGTGATATTATTATCTATGTTCAGTAACAATGTGATATTATCTATGTTCAGTAACAATGTGATATTATTATCTATGTTCAGTAACAATGTGATATTATTATCTATGTTCAGTAACAATGTGATATTATCTATGTTCAGTAACAATGTGTTATTATCTATGTTCAGTAACAATGTGATATTATCTATGTTCAGTAACAATGTGATATTATCTATGTTCAGTAACAATGTGATATTATCTATGTTCAGTAACAATGTGATATTATCTATGTTCAGTAACAATGTGATATTATTATCTATGTTCAGTAACAATGTGATATTATCTATGTTCAGTAACAATGTGATATTATTATCTATGTTCAGTAACAATGTGATATTATCTATGTTCAGTAACAATTAGTTGAAGTATGAACGGGACACTAAATAAGCAGATAAATATGGGTTGTATTTACAATGTTGTTTGTTCTTCGCTGGTTGCTCTTTTCTCATTGCAACAGGCCACAGATCTTGCTGCTGTGATGGTACACTGTGGTATTTTTACCCAACAGATATGGGGGTTTATCAATGTTTGTAGAGAGAGGAGAAAGAGGGGAGAGAGAGAAAGGGCCGAAGGGGAGAGAGAGAGAGGGCCGAGGGGGCCGAGGGGGAGAGAGAGAGGAGAAAGAGGGGAGAGAGGGCCGAGGGGGAGAGAGGGCACATACTGTAACAATCCTCTTCCTGTCAATGACTGGACCAAAGCACAGTGTGGTACGTGTTCATGATATTTGATTAAATCAGAACACTTGAACAAAAAAAAATAACAAAGAGGACAAACAAACAGTTCTGTAAAGAAACGAAACTAGACAGAAAACAACTACCCACAAAACCCTGTGGGGAAAAAGGCTACCTAAGTATGGTTCTCAATCAGAGACAACGACAGACAGCTGCCTCTGATTGAGAACCATACCCGGCCAAAACATAGAAATACACATCATAGAAAAGGGGACAAAGAATGCCCACCCAAATCACACCCTGACCAAACCACAATAGAGACATATAAAGCTCTCTACGGTTAAGGCGTGACACATACAGTACACAAATAAAGACTACTGACTCTTTAAAAAATGGTTTTAATTTCTAAGTACTGTATATAATATTATTTCTGTCTTTATATATATATATATATATATATATATGTATATGTTATATTACTTCTATCTTGGACTAAGTAAAATGTGTACTTTATCACATCTCAGTGTTGGATCACATTGACTGGCTGGAGGTGTGATTGACCCAAACTGTGTGTGTGTGTGTGTGTGTGTGTGTGTGTGTGTGTGTGTGTGTGTGTGTGTGTGTGTGTGTGTGTGTGTGTGTAACATAATTTACCCAAACTCAGTATTATAACTGTTGGGATTACCCAAACTCATTATTATAACTGTTGGGATTAGATTACCCAAACTCAGTATTATAACTGTTGGGATTAGATTACCCAAACTCAGTATTATAACTGTTGGGATTACCCAAACTCAGTATTATAACTGTTGGGATTAGATTACCCAAACTCAGTATTATAACTGTTGGGATTACCCAAACTCAGTATTATAACTGTTGGGATTAGATTACCCAAACTCAGTATTATAACTGTTGGGATTACCCAAACTCAGTATTATAACTGTTGGGATTGGATTACCCAAACTCAGTATTATAACTGTTGGGATTAGATTACCCAAACTCAGTATTATAACTGTTGGGATTACCCAAACTCAGTATTATAACTGTTGGGATTAGATTACCCAAACTCAGTATTATAACTGTTGGGATTACCCAAACTCAGTAATATAACTGTTGGGATTAGATTACCCAAACTCAGTATTATAACTGTTGGGATTAGATTACCCAAACTCAGTATTATAACTGTTGGGATTACCCAAACTCAGTAATATAACTGTTGGGATTACCCAAACTCAGTAATATAACTGTTGGGATTAGATTACCCAAACTCAGTATTATAACTGTTGGGATTACCCAAACTCAGTAATATAACTGTTGGGATTACCCAAACTCAGTATTATAACTGTTGGGATTACCCAAACTCAGTAATATAACTGTTGGGATTAGATTACCCAAACTCAGTATTATAACTGTTGGGATTACCCAAACTCAGTATTATAACTGTTGGGATTACCCAAACTCAGTATTATAACTGTTGGGATTAGATTACCCAAACTCAGTATTATAACTGTTGGGATTACCCAAACTCAGTATTATAACTGTTGGGATTAGATTACCCAAACTCAGTATTATAACTGTTGGGATTACCCAAACTCAGTATTATAACTGTTGGGATTAGATTACCCAAACTCAGTATTATAACTGTTGGGATTACCCAAACTCAGTAATATAACTGTTGGGATTACCCAAACTCAGTATTATAACTGTTGGGATTACCCAAACTCAGTAATATAACTGTTGGGATTAGATTACCCAAACTCAGTAATATAACTGTTGGGATTACCCAAACTCAGTATTATAACTGTTGGGATTAGATTACCCAAACTCAGTATTATAACTGTTGGGATTGTAAATCCTTGTATGGTTCATTATGGCGTTTGAACATTTGATATGTGTTGTCGTCACTTTGGCTTGAAGTTGAGTGGCGTAGTGTAGCGTTACATAGCATAGCCTAGCATTACATAGTGTAGCCACCTAGCATTACATAGCATAGCCTAGCATTACATAGCATTACATAGCGTGGCTTGAGGTTGAGGGGCGTAGTCTAGCATGACATAATTTAGCGCTATAAGTATGTATGCTAACAATGCTAATTTAGTGCTATTGGTATGTAAGCTAACAAATGCTAATTTAACGCGATATGTACCTTCACTAAACGATGCTAATTCAAGGTGAATGGTGTTACGTACATGTTAAGCTAAAATCATTAGCATTTCGCGTTTCACTCGCTATAAGTATGTATGCTAACAATGCTAGTTTAGTGCTATTGGTATGTAAGCTAACAAATGCTAATTTAACGCGATATGTACCTTCACTAAACGATGCTAATTCAAGGTGAATGGTGTTACCTCTAAAATCCCACTCGCTGCTAACAATGCATCTGGACTTCCCCCTGGGTCACGTTGCAATGGTATAGAGTATAGAGCACAGCATGATAACTGAGACAGTTTAGAGACTTTAAAACAACTTTATTATTCACGTATTTATCATGATAGAAGTGGACTATTTGTATCGTCAACTTAGTGTTGTTTTCATGGTTCATTACACTATGAAACACTTGTCAACGTTTAGAGAGAAGGGGATAGACACATAATGCAGGAGGTTCTCTCTTCCTCTGTCTCTGTCTCTGTCTCTCTCTCTCTCTCTCTCTCTCTCTCTTCCTCTGTCCCTCTCTCTATGTCTCTCTCTCTCTCTCTCTCTCTCTCTCTCTATGTCTCCTCTCTCTCTGTCTCTCTCTCTCTCTCTCTCTCTCTCTCTTCCTCTGTCCCTCTCTCTCTCTCTCTCTCTCTCTCTCTCTCTCTTCCTCTGTCCCTCTCTCTGTCTCTCTCTCTCTCTGTCTCTCTCTCTCTCTCTCCTCTGTCCCTCTCTCTGTCTCTCTCTCTCTCTCTCTTCCCCTCTCCCTCTCTCTGTCTCTCTCTCTCTCTCTCTCTCTCTCTTCCTCTGTCCCTCTCTATGTCTCTCTCTCTCTCTCTCTCTGTCTTCCTCTCTCTCTCTCTCTGTCTCTCTCTCTCTCCCTCTCTCTCTCTCTCTCTCTCTCTCTCTCTGTCTCTCTCTGTCTCTCTCTCTCTCTCTCCCTCTCTCTCTCTCTCTCCCTCTGTCTCTCTCTCTCTGTCTCTCTCTCTCTAGTCCCCCTCTCTCTCTTCCTCTGTCCTCTCTCTATGTCTCTCTCTCTCTCTCTCTCTGTCTCTCCCCTCTGTCCCTCTCCTCTCTCTCTCTCTAGTCTCTCTCTCTCTCTCTCTCCTCTTCCTCGTCCCTCTCCCTCTCTCTCTCTCTCTCTCCTTCCCCTCTCCTCTCTCTCTCTTCTCTCTCTCTCCCCTCCTCTCTCCTTCTCTCCTTTTCTCTCCCCTTCTCTTCTCTCTCCCCCTCTCTCTCCTTATCTCTCCCCCTCCTCTCTCTCTCCTTCTCTCTCCCCCTCATCTCTCCTTCTATCCTTTCTCTCTTCTCTCCTCTCTCCCTCCCTCCTGCTCTTTCTATCTCTGGTTGAGTTAGTTTGTGTCTTTCTACATGTATGATGTCAGGTACAGTATGTAACATGTAACATGTCAGGTACAGTATGTAACATGTAACATGTCAGGTACAGTATGTAACATGTAACATGTCAGGTACAGTATGTAACATGTAACATGTCAGGTACAGTATGTAACATGTAACATGTCAGGTACAGTATGTAACATGTAACATGTCAGGTACAGTATGTAACATGTAACATGTCAGGTACAGTATGTAACATGTAACATGTCAGGTACAGTATGTAACATGTATGACGGTTGACACACAGCTTTCCACATGTATGACGGATGAGGAGTCGCTAGATGAACTGAAGTGGGCTGTGGTGATTGTCTGGGCATGAGAATAGAACGACTGGCAGTGTAGAGAGAAAGAGAAGGGGGAGAGAGAGAAAGAGAGAGGAGGGGGTAGAGATAGGAGGGGGTAGAGATAGGAGGGGGAGAGATAGGAGGGGGAGAGAGAGGAGGGGGAGAGATAGGAGGGGGAGAGGATAGAGAGAGAGTGGGGGGAGAGAGAGAAGGAGAAAAGGAGAGAGGAAGGGGAGAGAGAAGGAGAGACAGCTGAGAAGATGGAGCATAATTTCTGTGAATAACTCAAGGGCCCCATTCCAATACTCTACAAATACATCCTTCCTTCTATTCATGCACATCTCTCCAGGTTTCCCACGTTGAGCCAACATTATAACATTATATTATAACATTATATTATAACATTATATTATAACATTATAACATTATATTATAACATTATAACACATTGTCTTTAAAACACGTCAAGTTCTACTCTACAAGTGACAGTGAAGGACAATAAGGACCTGGTTTACAGAAAGCTCTTGGAATGGGGGAGGAGGGGTGAGGGAGCAGGGACAGAGGGTGAGGAGGGGTGAAGGAGGAGGGGTGAGGGAGAAGGGACAGAGGGTGAGGAGGGTGAGGACGGGTGAGGGAGGAGGGGTGAGGGAGAAGGGAAAGAGGGTGAGGATGGGTGAGGAGGGGTGAGGGAGAAGGGACAGAGGGTGAGGAGGGTGAGGACGGGTGAGGAGGGGTGAGGGAGAAGGGACAGAGGGTGATGAATGGTGAGGTAGGAGAGACAGAGGGTGAGGAGGGGTGAGGGAGAAGGGAGGAGGGACAGAGGGCGAGGAGGGGTGAGGTAGGAGGGACAGAGGGTGAGGAGGGGTGAGGGTGAAGGGAGTAGGACAGAGGGTGAGGAGGGGTGAGGTAGGAGGGACAGAGGATGAGGAGGGGTGAGGTAGGAGGGACAGAGGGTGAGGAGGGGTGAGGAGGGGTGAGGGAGAATGGAGGAGGGACAGAGGGTGAGGTAGGAGAGACAGAGGGTGAGGAGGGGTGAGGTAGGAGGGACAGAGGGTGAGGAGGGGTGTGGGAGAAGGGATAGAGGGTGAGGAGGGGTGAGGGACCAGGGACAGAGATATAGGAAATGGGGAGGGAGGAGAGACAGAGGTTGAGGAGGGGTGAGGGAGAAGGGACAGAGGGTGATGAGGGGTGATGTAGGAGGGACAGAGGGTGAGGAGGGGTGAGGGATTGGGGTAAGAGTGAGGGAGGGGGATGTGGAATGGGGAGGAGAGATGGGGGTGAGGGATGGGAGTGTGAGTGAGGGTGAGGGCAGGTAGACGTACAGACAACATATGTTTTTTTTTTTTTTTTAAGAGTTTCAGGTGAAAAAGATGAGAAGGACAGGAAGTGACAGACTGGTGAGAAGAACAGGAAGTGACAGACTGGTATGAGGGAGTAAAGATAAGAAGGACAGGAAGTGACAGACTGGTGAGAAGAACAGGAAGTGACAGACTGGTATGAGGGAGTAAAGAGAAGAAGGACAGGAAGTGACAGACTGGTATGAGGGAGTAAAGAGAAGAAGGACAGGAAGTGACAGACTGGTGAGAAGGACAGGAAGTGACAGACTGGTATGAGGGAGTAAAGATAAGAAGGACAGGAAGTGACAGACTGGTATGAGGGAGTAAAGAGAAGAAGGAAGCACCAATTATCTAACATTTACCATCTAAGAGTTTAATATACTCCAGGTTAAAGTTAACCTCCTATCCACAAAATCTAAGATCAGCTGTCCTTGTGGTTTAAAATATCCCTGTAACTTTCCCAGAAATCCTAGAAAATCCTAGATTCCTCCCACTGGGGTTTCTGGAAAACCTGGGAATTTTGGGGGGGAAAGTTGCCAGAATTGTGCAACCCCATAAGGTCTTCTGACTGTCCTCCCTTACCTTTACCAATTGAGGGCAGAAGGAAAAACTGATCCTAGATCAGGAGTTAAGGCAGGGTTGGGTCAATTTGTTCAGTGAAATATAACCGGTAGGGTTGGGAAATTCTGGTTAACCCCCCTCCCACCGCACATTCTCACGTTTTCCAGAAATCCTGGTTGGAAGATTCCTGGAATCAGGAGGGAATCCCGAGCCCGACCAACCAATCAGGAATTCTGGGAAAACCTGGGGATTTTACAAAACCCCTAAGAACTGATATAGATATAAACAGAGAAGGAGTGGAAGCCTCTCAGTGCTCCCTGCTACTGAGGCCAGGGGTTAAAGTTCACAGTTCAAAGTTCAAAAGCTCAAACGGGTCCCCTCCTCTTGTCGACCCTCCCTTCACCTGGAGTAGATAGTGGCTGGTCCTAACCACTGATCTGTCTTCATACCCTAGTGACCCTACATCCCCTACCCACAGTCCTCTAGTACAGGGGGTGCAACTCACCGTCCTCTAGTACAGGGGGTGTAACTCACAGTCCTCTAGTACAGGGGGCAGCAACTCACAGTCCTCTAGTACAGGGGGTGGGCAGCAACTCACAGTCCTCTAGTACAGGGGTGGGCAGCAACTCACAGTCCTCTAGTACAGGGGTGCAACTCACAGTCCTCTAGTACAGGGGGCAGCAACTCACAGTCCTCTAGTACAGGGGGTGGGCAGCAACTCACAGTCCTCTAGTACAGGGGGTGGACAACAACTCACAGTCCTCTAGTGCAGGGGGCAACAACTCACAGTCCTCTAGTACAGGGGGCAACAACTCACAGTCCTCTAGTGCAGGGGCAACAACTCACAGTCTTCTAGTACAGGGGATGGGCAGCAACTCACAGTCCTCTAGTACAGGGCTGGGCAACAACTCACAGTCCTTTAGTACAGGGGGCAGCAACTCACAGTCCTCTAGTACAGGGGCAGCAACTCACAGTCCTCTAGTACAGGGGAGGGCAGCAACTCACAGTCCTCTAGTACAGGGGTGGGCAGCAACTCACAGTCCTCTAGTACAGGGGACAGCAACTCACAGTCCTCTAGTACATGGGGTGGGCAGCAACTCACAGTCCTCTAGTACAGGGGGCAACAACTCATAGTCCTCTAGTACAGGGGGTGCAACTCACAGTCCTCTAGTACAGGGGTGGGCAGAAACTCACAGTCCTCTAGTACAGGCGGTGGGCAGGAACTCACAGTCCTGTAGTAACAACAACTCACAGTCCTCTAGTTCAGGGGGTGGGCAGGAACTCACAGTCCTCTAGTACAGGGGGTGGACAGCAACTCACAGTCCTCTAGTACAGGGGATGCAACTCACAGTCATCTAGTACAGGGGTGGGCAGCAACTCACAGTCCTCTAGTACAGGGGATGCAACTCACAGTCCTCTAGTACAGGGGTGGGCAGCAACTCACAGTCCTCTAGTATAGGGGCAACAACTCACAGTCCTCTAGTATAGGTGGTGGGCAACAACTCACAGTCCTCTAGTACAGGTGGTGGGCAACAACTCACAGTCCTCTGGTACAGGGGGTGGGCAGCAACTCACAGTCCTCTAGTACAGGGGGTGAGCAGCAACTCACAGTCCTCTAGTACAGGGGGCAGCAACTCACAGTCCTCTAGTACAGGGGGCAACAACTCACAGTCCTCTAGTACAGGGGATGCAACTCACAGTCCTCTAGTCCTCTAGTACAGGGGGCAGCAACTCACAGTCCTCTAGTACAGGGGATGGGCAGCAACTCACAGTCCTCTAGTACAGGGGGTGGGCAACAACTCACAGTCCTCTAGTACAGGGGTGCAACTCACAGTCCTCTAGTACAGGGGGTGGGCAGCAACTCACAGTCCTCTAGTTCAGGGGGTGGGCAGCAACTCACAGTCCTCTAGTACAGGGGGCAGTAACTCACAGTCCTCTAGTACAGGGGGTGGACAACAAC
>NW_024608756.1:57500-65000 GCF_018296145.1 Oncorhynchus tshawytscha | reverse complement strand
TATAGGGGGTCAATAACATCTAGTTAAACCCATCAGTTACTGTTGAATCCATCAGTTACTGTTGAACCCATCAGTTACTGTTGAACCCAACGACACTAGTCTACACACATCATCCTCTGAACAGACTGCCTTAGGGGGGTCAATAACATCTAGTTAAACCCATCAGTTACTGTTGAACCCATCAGTCACTGTTGAACCCATCAGTCACTGTTGAACCCATCAGTACCTGTTGAACCCATCAGTACCTGTTGAACCCATCAGTACCTGTTGAACCCATCAGTTACTGTTGAACCCATCAGTTACTGTTGAACACAACGACACTAGTCTACACACATCCCTCTGAACAGACTGCTATAGGGGGGGTCAATAACATCTAGTTAAACCCATCAGTTACTGTTGAACCCATCAGTTACTGTTGAACCCATCAGTCACTGTTGAACCCATCAGTTACTGTTGAACCCAACGACACTAGTCTACACACATCCCTCTGAACAGACTGCTATAGGGGTCAATAACATCTAGTTAAACCCATCAGTTACTGTTGAACCCATCAGTTACTGTTGAACCCATCAGTTACTGTTGAACCCATCAGTTACTGTTGAACCCATCAGTTACTGTTGAACCCATCAGTTACTGTTGAACCCATCAGTTACTGTTGAACCCAACGACACTAGTCTACACACATCCCTCTGAACAGACTGCTATAGGGGGTCAATAACATCTAGTTAAACCCATCAGTTACTGTTGAACCCATCAGTTACTGTTGAACCCATCAGTCACTGTTGAACCCATCAGTCACTGTTGAACACAACGACACTAGTCTACACACATCCCTCTGAACAGACTGCTATAGGGGGGGTCAATAACATCTAGTTAAACCCATCAGTTACTGTTGAACCCATCAGTTACTGTTGAACCCATCAGTTACTGTTGAACCCATCAGTTACTGTTGAACCCATCAGTTACTGTTGAACCCATCAGTTACTGTTGAACCCATCAGTTACTGTTGAACCCAACGACACTAGTCTACACACATCCCTCTGAACAGACTGCTATAGGGGGGGTCAATAACATCTAGTTAAACCCATCAGTTACTGTTGAACCCATCAGTTACTGTTGAACCCATCAGTCACTGTTGAACCCATCAGTTACTGTTGAACACAACGACACTAGTCTACACACATCCCTCTGAACAGACTGCTATAGTGGGGGTCAATAACATCTAGTTAAACCCATCAGTTACTGTTGAACCCATCAGTTACTGTTGAACCCATCAGTTACTGTTGAACCCATCAGTTACTGTTGAACCCATCAGTTACTGTTGAACACAACGACACTAGTCTACACACATCTCTCTGAACAAACTGCTATAGCGGGGGTAATACATAGGCTAAGATGGTCAATAACATCAGGTTGAACCCATCAGTTACTGTTGAACCCATCAGTTACTGTTGAACCCATCAGTTACTGTTGAACCCATCAGTCACTGTTGAACCCATCAGTCACTGTTGAACACAATGACACTAGTCTACACACATCTCTCTGAACAAACTGCTCTGGGGGGAGTCAATATAATCAGGTTGAACAAAAACACAAACAAATCTAAGTAATGGATGTATGTACATATAAATATATGGATGAACGATGACTGAGCAGCATAGGCTAAGATGGTATAAAATACAGTATATACATATGAGATGAGTAATACATAGACTAAGATACAGTAGAATAGAATACAGTATATACATATGAGATGAGTAATACATAGACTAAGATACAGTAGAATAGAATACAGTATATACATATGAGATGAGTAATACATAGACTAAGATACAGTAGAATAGAATACAGTATATACATATGAGATGAGTAATACATAGACTAAGATACAGTAGAATGGAATAAAGTATATCCATATGAGATGAGTAATACATAGACTAAGATACAGTAGAATAGTATAGAATACAGTATATACATATGAGATGAGTAATACATAGACTAAGATACAGTAGAATAGTATAAAATACAGTATATACATATGAGATGAGTAATGCATAGACTAAGATACAGTAGATTGGAATAAAGTATATCCATATGAGATGAGTAATACATAGACTAAGATACAGTAGAATAGTATAGAATACAGTATACACATATGAGATGAGTAATACATAGACTAAGATACAGTAGAATAGTATACAGTATATACATATGAGATGAGTAATACATAGACTAAGATACAGTAGAATAGTATAGAATACAGTATATACATATGAGATGAGTAATACATAGACTAAGATACAGTAGAATAGTATAGAATACAGTATATACATATGAGATGAGTAATACATAGACTAAGATACAGTAGAATAGTATACAGTATATACATATGAGATGAGTAATACATAGACTAAGATACAGTAGAATAGTATATACATATGAGATGAGTAATGCAAGATATGTAAACATTATATAAAGTGACTAGTGATCCATTTGTTAAAAGTGGCCAATGATTTTGAGTCAGTGTGTAGGCAGCAGCCTCTAATGTGCTAGTGATGGCTGTTTAACAGTCTGATGGCCTTGAGATAGAAGCTGTTTTTCAGTCTCTCGGTCCCAGCTTTGATGCACCTGTACTGACCTCGCCTTCTGGATGATAGCGGGGTGAACAGGCAGTGGCTCAGGTGGTTGTTGTCCTTGATGATCTTTTTTGGCCTTCCTGTGACATCGGGTGGTGTAGGTGTCCTGGAGGGCAGGTAGTTTGCCCCCGGTGATGCGTTGTGCAGACCTCACTACCCTCTGGAGAGCCTTACGGTTGAGGGCGGAGCAGTTGCCATACCAGGCGGTGATACAGCCCGCCAGGATGCTCTCGATTGTGCATCTGTAGAAGTTTGTGAGTGCTTTTGGTGACAAGCCAAATTTCTTCAGCCTCCTGAGGTTGAAGAGGTGCTGTTGCGCCTTCTTCACGATGCTGTCTGTGTGAGTGGACCAATTCAGTTTGTCTGTGATGTGTATGCCGAGGAACTTAAAACTTGCTACCCTCTCCACTACTGTTCCATCGATGTGGATGGGGGGGTGTTCCCTCTGCTGTTTCCTGAAGTCCACAATCATCTCCTTAGTTTTGTTGACGTTGAGTGTGAGGGTGTTTTCCTGACACCACACTCAGAGAGTCCTCACCTCCTCCCTGTAGGCCGTCTCGTCGTTGTTGGTAATCAAGCCTACCACTGTTGTGTCGTCCGCAAACTTGATGATTGAGTTGGAGGAGTGCATGGCCAGCGAACAGGGAGTACAGGAGAGGGCACAGAACGCATCCTTGTGGGGCCCCAGTGTTGAGGATCAGTGGGGTGGAGGTGTTGTTTCCTACCTTCACCACCTGGGTGGGTGGGGGGGCATCAGGAAGTCAGGACCCAGTTGCACAGGGCGGGGTCGAGATCCAGGGTCTCAAGCTTAATGACGAGTTTGGAGGGTACCATGGTGTTAAATGCTGAGCTGTAGTCAATGAACAGCATTCTTACATAGGTATTCCTCCTGTCCAGATGGGTTAGGGGATATTAGGTACATGTCGGTAGAGTGATTAAAGAGACATAGGTGTTCCTCCTGTCCAGATGGGTTAGGGGATATTAGGTACATGTCGGTAGAGTTATTAAAGTGACATAGGTGTTCCTCCTGTCCAGATGGGTTAGGGGATATTAGGTACATGTAGGTAGAGTTATTAAAGTGACATAGGTGTTCCTCCTGTCCAGATGGGTTAGGGGATATTAGGTACATGTAGGTAGAGTTATTAAAGTGACATAGGTGTTCCTCCTGTCCAGATGGGTTAGGGGATATTAGGTACATGTAGGTAGAGTTATTAAAGTGACATAGGTATTCCTCCTGTCCAGATGGGTTAGGGGATATTAGGTACATGTAGGTAGAGTTATTAAAGTGACATAGGTGTTCCTCCTGTCCAGATGGGTTAGGGGATATTAGGTACATGTCGGTAGAGTGATTAAAGAGACATAGGTGTTCCTCCTGTCCAGATGGGTTAGGGGATATTAGGTACATGTCGGTAGAGTGATTAAAGAGACATAGGTGTTCCTCCTGTCCAGATGGGTTAGGGGATATTAGGTACATGTCGGTAGAGTGATTAAAGAGACATAGGTATTAACAGAGAGTAGCAGCAGCATAGAAGGGGGACGACGACAATGCAAAGAAGTCTGGGTACACCGACGTTTCCCTTTGTTTGATTGTCTTGCGGAGATAATAACTACACTGTTGATATATTTTAGGGACATATTCCCAGTCATCTTTTCCATGGTTATACATACGGTGGTTCGTGCTTCACTTCCATCCACCCGTCCATTGTTTCTGGTTTGGTTATAACGTCTCCCATACACTTCCATCCACCCACCCAGGGTCTCTGGTTTGGGTAGGTTATAATAGTCACAGTGGGTATAACATCTCCCATACACTTCCATCCACCCACCCAGGGTCTCTGGTTTGGTTATAACGTCTCCCATACACTTCCATCCACCCAGGGTCTCTGGTTTGGTTATAACGTCTCCCATACACTTCCATCCATCCACCCAGGGTTTCTGGTTTGGTTATAACGTCTCCCATACACTTCCATCCACCCAGGGTCTCTGGTTTGGTTATAACGTCTCCCATACACTTCCATCCACCCGTCCATTGTTTCTGGTTTGGTTATAACGTCTCCCATACACTTCCATCCATCCACCCAGGGTCTCTGGTTTGGTTATAACGTCTCCCATACACTTCCATCCACCCAGGGGTCTCTGGTTTGGTTATAACGTCTCCCATACACTTCCATCCATCCACCCAGGGTCTCTGGTTTGGTTATAACGTCTCCCATACACTTCCATCCACCCAGGGTCTCTGGTTTGGTTATAACGTCTCCCATACACTTCCATCCACCCAGGGTCTCTGGTTTGGTTATAACGTCTCCCATACACTTCCATCCATCCACCCAGGGTCTCTGGTTTGGGTAGGTTATAATAGTCACAGTGGTTATAACGTCTCCCATACACTTCCATCCACCCACCCAGGGTTTCTGGTTTGGTTATAACGTCTCCCATACACTTCCATCCACCCAGGGTCTCTGGTTTGGTTATAACGTCTCCCATACACTTCCATCCACCCAGGGTCTCTGGTTTGGTTATAACGTCTCCCATACACTTCCATCCACCCAGGGTCTCTGGTTTGGTTATAACGTCTCCCATACACTTCCATCCACCCAGGGTCTCTGGTTTGGTTATAACGTCTCCCATACACTTCCATCCACCCATCCAGGGTCTCTGGTTTGGTTATAACGTCTCCCATACACTTCCATCCACCCAGGGTCTCTGGTTTGGTTATAACGTCTCCCATACACTTCCATCCATCCACCCAGGGTCTCTGGTTTGGGTAGGTTATAATAGTCACAGTGGGTATAACGTCTCCCATACACTTCCATCCATCCACCCAGGGTCTCTGGTTTGGGTAGGTTATAATAGTCACAGTGGGTATAACATCTCCCATACACTTCCATCCACCCACCCAGGGTCTCTGGTTTGGGTAGGTTATAATAGTCACAGTGGGTATAACATCTCCCATACACTTCCATCCATCCGTCCAGGGTCTCTGGTTTGGGTAGGTTATAATAGTCACAGTGGTTATAACATCTCCCATACACTTCCATCCATCCACCCAGGGTCTCTGGTTTGGTTATAACATCTCCCATACACTTCCATCCACCCACCCAGGGTCTCTGGTTTGGGTAGGTTATAATAGTCACAGTGGGTATAACATCTCCCATACACTTCCATCCACCCACCCAGGGTCTCTGGTTTGGGTAGGTTATAATAGTCACAGTGGGTATAACATCTCCCATACACTTCCATCCATCCACCCAGGGTCTCTGGTTTGGGTAGGTTATAATAGTCACAGTGGGTATAACATCTCCCATACACTTCCATCCACCCACCCAGGGTCTCTGGTTTGGGTAGGTTATAATAGTCACAGTGGGTATAACATCTCCCATACACTTCCATCCACCCACCCAGGGTCTCTGGTTTGGGTAGGTTATAATAGTCACAGTGGGTATAACATCTCCCATACACTTCCATCCATCCACCCAGGGTCTCTGGTTTGGGTAGGTTATAATAGTCACAGTGGGTACAACCTCTCCTCTACACTTCCATCCATCCACCCAGGGTCTCTGGTTTGGGTAGGTTATAATAGTCACAGTGGGTATAACATCTCCCATACACTTCCATCCACCCACCCAGGGTCTCTGGTTTGGGTAGGTTATAATAGTCACAGTGGGTATAACGTCTCCCTACACTTCCATCCATCCACCCAGGGTCTCTGGTTTGGGTAGGTTATAATAGTCACAGTGGGTACAACTTCTCCTCTACACTTCCATCCATCCATCCAGGGTCTCTGGTTTGGGTGGTTATAATAGTCACAGTGGGTATAACGTCTCCCTACACTTCCATCCATCCACCCAGGGTCTCTGGTTTGGGTAGGTTATAATAGTCACAGTGGGTACAACATCTCCTCTACACTTCCATCCATCCACCCAGGGTCTCTGGTTTGGGTAGGTTATAATAGTCACAGTGGGTACAACTTCTCCTCTACACTTCCATCCATCCACCCAGGGTCTCTGGTTTGGGTAGGTTATAATAGTCACAGTGGGTACAACCTCTCCTCTACACTTCCATCCATCCACCCAGGGTCTCTGGTTTGGGTAGGTTATAAAAGTCACAGTGGGTACAACGTCTCCTCTACACTTCCATCCATCCAGGGTTTCTGGTTTGGGTAGGTTATAATAGTCACAGTGGGTACAACATCTTCTCTACACTTCCATCCATCCGTCCAGGGTTTCTGGTTTGGGTAGGTTATAATAGTCACAGTGGGTACAACCTCTCCTCTACACTTCCATCCATCCACCCAGGGTCTCTGGTTTGGGTAGGTTATAAAAGTCACAGTGGGTACAACGTCTCCTCTACACTTCCATCCATCCACCCAGGGTCTCTGGTTTGGGTAGGTTATAATAGTCACAGTGGGTACAACTTCTCCTCTACACTTCCATCCATCCACCCAGGGTCTCTGGTTTGGGTGGTTATAATAGTCACAGTGGGTACAACCTCTCCTCTACACTTCCATCCATCCACCCAGGGTCTCTGGTTTGGGTAGGTTATAAAAGTCACAGTGGGTACAACGTCTCCTCTACACTTCCATCCATCCAGGGTTTCTGGTTTGGGTAGGTTATAATAGTCACAGTGGGTACAACATCTTCTCTACACTTCCATCCGTCCGTCCAGGGTTTCTGGTTTGGGTAGGTTATAATAGTCACAGTGGGTACAACGTCTCCAACACACTTCCTTGGTACATTGATTAAATCGTTGTGTCACGTCCAATTCCCAACCAGGGTGTGGTTTTGTTTTCAGACGGGCACGTTTGTGTACTTTAGATGCCTAAATGGGGTCCTTCAGTAAACATTACAGCAGATCACTCAGCTGT
>NW_024608756.1:15000-47500 GCF_018296145.1 Oncorhynchus tshawytscha | reverse complement strand
AGAGAGAGAGAGACAGAGAGAGAGACAGAGAGACAGAGAGAGAGAGAGAGAGAGAGAGAGAGAGAGAGAGAGAGAGAGAGGAGAGAGACAGAGGGAGAGAGAGAGAGAGAGAGAGAGAGAGAGAGGCAGAGAGAGAGAGACAGAGAGAGAGAGAGACAGAGAGAGAGAGTTAAAGAAGTAGTATCTAACTCAGGTTCCCTTTATCTTATATTAGGTTTTGGTTGACGATCTGAATCTGCAAAAATATGCAAAAGTAGAGAAAAGTAGAAAATGGTGTTATGAATGACCAAAGAGGTCTGACATTATAGTAAGTACAGCTTCATATGAAAGTCTTTGAAAGGCTGGTCATGTCTCACATCAACACCATCATCCCAGAAATACTAGACCCACTCCAATTTGCATACCGCCCCCTAACAGATTCACAGATGATGCAGTCCGTATTGCACTCCACACTGCCCTTTCCCACCTGGACAAAAGGAACACCTATGTGAGAATCCTGTTCATTGACTACAGCTCAGCGTTCAACACCATAGTGCCCTCAAAGCTCATCAATAATCTAAGGACCCTGGGACTAAACACCTCCCTCTGCAACTGGATCCTGGATTTCCTGATGTGCCGCCCCCTGGTGGTAAGGGTAGGTAATAACACATCCTCCATGCTGATCCTCAACACAGGGGCCCCTCAGCCGTGCGTGCTCAGTCCCCTCCTGTACTCCCTGTTCACTCACGACTGCACAGCCAAGCACGACTCCAACACCATCATTAAGTTTGCCGATGACACAACAGTGGTAGGCTTGATCACCAACAACGACGAGACAGCCTATAGGGAGGAGGTCAGAGACCTGGCCTTGTGGAGCAAGACAAGAACCTCTCCCTCAACGTGATCAAGACAAAGGAGATGATTGTGGACTACAGGAAAAGGAGGACTGAGCACGTCCCCATTCTCATTAACGGGGCTGCAGTGGAGCAGGTTGAGAGCTTCACGTTCCTCGGTGTCCACATCACCAACAAACTAGAATGGTCCAAACACACCAAGACAGTTGTGAAGAGGGCACGACAATGCCTATTCCCCCTCAGGAGACTGAAAAGATGTGGACATCAAGGTTAGTGTTTCTATAGGTTGGGGGCTTTCATCAAGGTTAGTGTTTCTATAGGTTGGGGGCTTTCATCAAGGTTAGTGTTTCTATAGGTTGGGGGCTTTCATCAAGGTTAGTGTTTCTGTAGGTTGGGGGCTTTCATCAAGGTTAGTGTTTCTTTAGGTTGGGGGATTTCATCAAGGTTAGTGTTTCTGTAGGTTGGGGGCTTTCATCAAGGTTAGTGTTTCTATAGGTTGGGGGCTTTCATCAAGGTTAGTGTTTCTATAGGTTGGGGGCTTTCATCAAGGTTAGTGTTTCTATAGGTTGGGGGCTTTCATCAAGGTTAGTGTTTCTGTAGGTTGGGGCTTTCATCAAGGTTAGTGTTTCTTTAGGTTGGGGGATTTCATCAAGGTTAATGTTTCTATAGATTGGGGGCTTTCATCAAGGTTAGTGTTTCTATGAGATGAGGTGTAATTTGACTGACATCACTTTAGAGCCTACGCCGTCCTTCAGCACAACACGTCACCCTTTATAAAGAGCACATTTACGTCACATTTGACCTAGTTGGTTACGTCACATTAGAGCCCACGCCGTCCTTCAGCACAACACGTCACCCTTTACCTAGTGGGTTACGTCACATTAGAGCCTACGCCGTCCTTCAGCACAACACATCACCGTTTACCTAGTGGGTTACGTCACATTAGAGCCTACGCCGTCCTTCAGCACAACATGTCACCCTTTACCTAGAGGGTTACGTCACATTAGAGCCAAAGCTGTCCTTCAGCACAACACATCACCGTTTACCTAGAGGGTTACGTCACATTAGAGCCTACGCCGTCCTTCAGCACAACACGTCACCCTTTATAAAGAGCACGTTTACCTAGTGGGTTACGTCACATTAGAGCCTACGCCATCCTTCAGCACAACACATCACCGTTTACCTAGTGGGTTACGTCACATTAGAGCCTACGCTGTCCTTCAGCACAACACGTCACCCTTTACCTAGTGGGTTACGTCACATTAGAGCCTACGCCGTCCTTCAGCACAACACGTCACCCTTTACCTAGTGGGTTACGTCACATTTGAGCCTACGCCGTCCTTCAGCACAACACATCACCGTTTACCTAGTGGGTTACGTCCCAGTTGACCTAGTGGGTTACGTCACATTTGACCTAGTGGGTTACGTCACATTTGACCTAGTGGGTTACGTCACATTTGACCTAGTGGGTTACGTCACATTTGACATTGGTGATTATGTCACATTTGGCTGTGCTACTGAAACACTGCTAACCAAACAACAGAGCTAGGTGGCTGTGCTACTGAAACACCGCTAAACAAACAACAGTGCTAGGTGGCTGTGCTACTGAAACACCACTAAACAAACAACAGAGCTAGGTGGCTGTGCTACTGAAACACTGCTAACCAAACAACAGTGCTAGGTGGCTGTGCTACTGAAACACCACTAAACAAACAACAGTGCTAGGTGGCTGTGCTACTGAAACACTGCTAACCAAACAACAGTGCTAGGTGGCTGTGCTACTGAAACACCGCTAACCAAACAACAGAGCTAGGTGGCTGTGCTACTGAAACACCGCTAAACAAACAACAGTGCTAGGTGGCTGTGCTACTGAAACACCACTAAACAAACAACAGTGCTAGGTGGCTGTGCTACTGAAACACTGCTAACCAAACAACAGTGCTAGGTGGCTGTGCTACTGAAACACTGCTAAACAAACAACAGTGCTAGGTGGCTGTGCTACTGAAACACCGCTAACCAAACAACAGTGCTAGGTGGCTGTGCTACTGAAACACTGCTAACCAAACAACAGTCGTTAGTTTCTTCTCCACAATGAGTCTGGATCGGAGTACATCCCATTTTTTTTAGAATGGAAATCCATTCTCGACAATCTGATTGGTCCCAGAAAGCCGGAACACACACACGTGGGTAAAGCGGCTGTGTGATACTCTGATTGGTTAGAGATGATGACTTTGTTTTGTACAACCAACCACAAAGCACCATAAATGACTTCAACGATGGCTGTCTCAGACTGAAGTATGTAGTGAACGAACGATAGAGCGGGGGGGGGGGGAGAATTCAGTTGGAATTCACTGGATAATAGAATTAGAAATAAACTAAACCAATCGGATAAGATTTGATTCCCATTGCGCTTTTCCACCAGTATGTTGTATTGCATCTGGGAGATGTAGTCCTAAAAAAACATTGCCATGGTTCCTATGTGAATTAAACTGTACTAAAACTACAAAAAAAAAACTACAACTCACCTCATCCACTGCCTGGCTGGCAGGGTGATGTCATGGCAACCATTCTGAACCAGAACACAACACCCTCATCCACTGCCTGGCTGGCAGGGTAATGTCATGGCAACCATTCTGAACCAGAACACAACACCCTCATCCACTGCCTGGCTGGCAGGGTAATGTCATGGCAACCATTCTGAACCAGAACACAACACCCTCATCCACTGCCTGGCTGGCAGGGTAATGTCATGGCAACCATTCTGAACCAGAACACAACACCCTCATCCACTGCCTGGCTGGCAGGGTAATGTCATGGAACCATTCTGAACCAGAACACAACACCCTCATCCACTGCCTGGCTGGCAGGGTAATGTCATGGCAACCATTCTGAACCAGAACACAACACCCTCATCCACTGCCTGGCTGGCAGGGTAATGTCATGGCAACCAGGACACAACACCCTCATCCACTGCCTGGCTGGCAGGGTAATGTCATGGCAACCAGGACACAACACATCATCTAGGATCAGCACATCGTCCTTCACGCCTAACCTTCAACCTTATTTCTGTGAATGCTGAGTCTGACCTTAGATCAGTGTCCTGTGGCTTCCTCATCCTGCTCCCAGTAATGATATTACATTTATTTATTCAACTAGGCAAGTCACTTAAAGAACAAATTATTATTTACAATGACGGCCTACCAAAAGGGCAAAAACACCCTCTCCACTGCCTGGATGGGGGCTGGGATTAAACAAATAAATTAATAAATACCCAATATAGGACAAAAACACACATCGTGACAAGAGACAACACAACACTACATAAAGAGAGACCTAAGACAACAACATAGCAAAGGAGCAACACATGAAAACACAGTATGGTAGCAGCTCAACATGACAACAACATGGTAGCAGCTCAACATGACAACAACATGGTAGCAGCTCAACATGACAACAACATGGTAACAGCTCAACATGACAACAACATGGTAGCAACACAACATGACAACAACATGGTAGCAGCTCAACATGACAACAACATGGTAGCAGCTCAACATGACAACAACATGGTAGCAGCTCAACATGACAACAACATGGTAGCAACACAACATGACAACAACATGATAGCAGCTCAACATGACAACAACATGGTAGCAACTCAACATGACAAAAACATGGTAGCAACTCAACATGACAACAACATGGTAGCAGCTCAACATGACAACAACATGGTAACAGCTCAACATGACAACAACATGGTAGCAGCTCAACATGACAACAACATGGTAGCAGCTCAACATGACAACGACATGATAGCAGCTCAACATGACAACAACATGGTAGCAGCTCAACATGACAACAACATGGTAGCAACACAACATGACAACAACATGGTAGCAGCTCAACATGACAACAACATGGTAGCAGCTCAACATGACAACAACATGGTAACAGCTCAACATGACAACAACATGGTAGCAGCTCAACATGACAACAACATGGTTGCAGCTCAACATGACAACAACATGGTAGCAACTCAACATGACAAAAACATGGTAGCAGCTCAACATGACAACAACATGGTAGCAGCTCAACATGACAACAACATGGTAACAGCTCAACATGACAACAACATGGTAGCAGCTCAACATGACAACAACATGGTAGCAGCTCAACATGACAACAACATGATAGCAGCTCAACATGACAACAACATGGTAGCAGCTCAACATGACAACAACATGGTAGCAACTCAACATGACAACAACATGGTAGCAGCTCAACATGACAACAACATGGTAACAGCTCAACATGACAACAACATGGTAGCAGCTCAACATGACAACAACATGGTAGCAACACAACATGACAACAACATGGTAGCAACACAACATGACAACAACATGGTAGCAGCTCAACATGACAACAACATGGTAGCAGCTCAACGTGACAACATGGTAGCAACACAACATGACAACAACATGGTAACAGCTCAACATGACAACAACATGGTAGCAGCTCAACATGACAACAACATGGTAGCAGCTCAACATGACAACAACATGGTAGCAGCTCAACATGACAACAACATGGTGCAAACTCAACATGACAACAACATGGTAGCAGCTCAACATGACAACAACATGGTAGCAACACAACATGACAACAACATGTAAGCAGCTCAACATGACAACAACATGGTAGCAGCTCAACATGACATCAACATGGTAGCAGCTCAACATGACAACAACATGGTAGCAGCTCAACATGACAACAACATGGTAGCAACACAACATGACAACAACATGATTGCAGCTCAACATGACAACAACATGGTAGCAGCTCAACATGACAACAACATGGTAACAGATCAACATGACAACAACATGGTAGCAGCTCAACATGACAACAACATGGTAGCAGCTCAACATGACAACAACATGATAGCAGCTCAACATGACAACAACATGGTAGCAGCTCAACATGACAACAACATGGTAGCAACACAACATGACAACAACATGGTAGCAGCTCAACATGACAACAACATGGTAACAGCTCAACATGACAACAACATGGTAGCAGCTCAACATGACAACAACATGGTAGCAACACAACATGACAACAACATGGTAGCAACACAACATGACAACTGCATGGTAGCAGCTCAACATGACAACAACATGGTAGCAGCTCAACATGACAACAACATGGTAGCAACACAACATGACAACAACATGGTAACAGCTCAACATGACAACAACATGGTAGCAGCTCAACATGACAACAACATGGTAGCAGCTCAACATGACAACAACATGGTAGCAGCTCAACATGACAACAACATGGTGCAAACTCAACATGACAACAACATGGTAGCAGCTCAACATGACAACAACATGGTAACAGCTCAACATGACAACAACATGGTAGCAGCTCAACATGACAACAACATGGTAGCAGCTCAACATGACAACAACATGATAGCAGCTCAACATGACAACAACATGGTAGCAGCTCAACATGACAACAACATGGTAGCAACACAACATGACAACAACATGGTAGCAGCTCAACATGACAACAACATGGTAACAGCTCAACATGACAACAACATGGTAGCAGCTCAACATGACAACAACATGGTAGCAGCTCAACATGACAACAACATGGTAGCAACACAACATGACAACAACATGGTAGCAGCTCAACATGACAACAACATGGTAGCAGCTCAACATGACAACAACATGGTAGCAGCTCAACATGACAACAACATGGTAGCAGCTCAACATGACAACAACATGGTAGCAGCTCAACATGACAACAACATGGTAGCAGCTCAACATGACAACAACATGGTAGCAGATCAACATGACAACAACACAACATGACAACAACATGGTAGCATCACAACATGGTAGCATCACAACATGGTAGCAGCACAAAACATGGTACAAACATTATTGGGCACAGACAACAGCACAAAGGGCAAGAAGATAGAGACAACAATACATCATACAAAGCAGACACAACTGTCAGTAAGAGTCCATGGTTGAGTCTTTGAATGAAGACATGGAGATAAAACTGTCCAGTTTGAGTGTTTGTTGCAGCTCGTTCCAGGCTCTAACTGCAGCGAACTGAAAAGACGAGCGACCCAGGGATGTGGGCTTTGGGGACCTTTAACATAATGTGACTGGCAGAACGTGTGTTGTATGTGGAGGATGAGGGCTGCAGTAGATATCTCAGAGAGGGGGGCATGAACAGGTGTTGTATGTGGAGGATGAGGGCTGCAGTAGATATCTCAGAGAGGGGCATGAACAGGTGTTGTATGTGGAGGATGAGGGCTGCAGTGGATATCTCAGAGAGGGGGTGTGAACAGGTGTTGTATGTGGAGGATGAGGGCTGCAGTAGATATCTCAGAGAGGGGGCATGAACAGGTGTTGTATGTGGAGGAAGAGGGCTGCAGTAGATATCTCAGAGAGGGGGCATGAACAGGTGTTGTATGTGGAGGATGAGGGCTGCAGTGGATATCTCAGAGAGGGGGCGTGAGGCCTAAGAGGGTTGTGGAGGATGAGGGCTGCAGTAGATATCTCAGAGAGGGGGCATGAGGCCTAAGAGGGTTGTGGAGGATGAGGGCTGCAGTAGATATCTCAGAGAGGGGGCATGAACAGGTGTTGTATGTGGAGGATGAGGGCTGCAGTCAGATATCTCAGAGAGGGGGCATGAACAGGCGTTGTATGTGGAGGATGAGGGCTGCAGTAGATATCTCAGAGAGGGGGCGTGAGGCCTAAGAGGGTTGTGGAGGATGAGGGCTGCAGTGGATATCTCAGAGGGGGGAGTGAGGCCTAAGAGGGTTTTATAAATGAGCATCAACCAGTGTTTGTTGCCACTGCATTCATTTCCACTTTACTCTACTTTCAGTAATAATAATGATTAATTTCACTCTTATCTCAGTAATGCTGCATTCATTTCATTCTTACTCAGTAATGCTGCATTCATGTCATTCTACTCTCAGTAATAATGCATTAATTTGACTCTACTCTCAGTAATGCTGCATTCATGTCATTCTACTCTCAGTAATAATGCATTAATTTGACTCTACACTCAGTAATGCTGCATTCATGTCATTCTACTCTCAGTAATAATGCATTAATTTGACTCTACTCTCAATAATGCTGCATTCATGTCATTCTACTCTCAGTAATAATGCATTAATTTGACTCTACTCTCAGTAATGATGCATTCATGTCATTCTACACTCAGTAATGCTGCATTCTTTTCATAAAAAAAAAAAAAGAGATTAAAAAAACGATGGTCAAATTTGATTCATCTCCAAAACGCTAAGAAACAATCCGTCTAACTGCATCTGGTCCTGAGGACGGACGATTCTATTTATACATCTGTTTATGCTTCTGTGTTTTGAAGTGGTCCTCGTCACACGCTTACGATGTCACACACGCTAACGTGGCAAAGAGAGAGAGAGGGGGTTGACACAAATATGTCACGACACCACGCTGTCTCTGTGATCTCTACACACACACACACACACACACAGAAACACACGCACACACACACAGAAACACACACACACACACACACACACACACACACACACACACACACACACACACACACACACACACACACACACACACACACACACACACACACACACACACACACACACACATCCATCAGGAGGCCTCACAAAAAGGGTCAGAGAGACCTGAGGGCAGGAGCCTCTACAGCCACCGCAATGCATTATGGGCCACGGTGAGGAGGAGGAGGAGGAGGAGGAGGAGGAGAAGGGAAGGAGTCACTGTGGACTACATTCTCCTGCTGGGATCACAGTACTGTACTGTGGCTGTCTCATACACAGACACCAAGCACAGCTACAAGACCTCCACTGATATAACATAGATCCTCCATTCTAGACAACATAGATCTGTATTCATCACAAGACCTCCACTGATATAACATAGATCCTCCATTCTAGACAACATAGATCTGTATTCATCACAAGACCTCCACTGATATAACATAGATCCTCCATTCTAGACAACATAGATCTGTATTCATCACAAGACCTCCACTGATATAACATAGATCCTCAATTCTAGACACCATAGATCTGTATTCATCACAAGACCTCCACTGATATACAGTAACATAGATCCTCCATTCTAGATATCACATGTAGGTCTGTATTAATCACAAGACCTCCACTGATATAACATAGATCCTCCATTCTAGACACCATAGATCTGTATTCATCACAAGACCTCCACTGATATACAGTAACATAGATCCTCCATTCTAGATATCACATGTAGGTCTGTATTCATCACAAGACCTCCACTCATTTAACATAGATCCTCCATTCTAGATATCACATGTAGGTCTGTATTCATCACAAGACCTCCACTGATATAACATAGATCCTCCATTCTAGATATCACATGTAGGTCTGTATTCATCACAAGACCTCCACTGATATTACATAGATCCTCCATTCTAGACATCATAGATCTGTATTTATCACAAGACCTCCATTGATATAACATAGATCCTCCATTCTAGATATCACATGTAGGTCTGTATTCATCACAAGACCTCCACTGATATAACATAGATCCTCCATTCTAGACACCATAGATCTGTATTCATCACAAGACCTCCACTGATATACAGTAACATAGATCCTCCATTCTAGATATCACATGTAGGTCTGTATTCATCACAAGACCTCCACTGATATAACATAGATCCTCCATTCTAGATACCATAGATCTGTATTCATCACAAGACCTCCACTGATATACAGTAACATAGATCCTCCATTCTAGACAACATAGATCTGTATTCATCACAAAACCTCCACTGATATAACATAGATCCTCCATTCTATACATTTTGTTACAGCCTTATTCTAAAATTAATTACATTTTCCCCCCTCCTCAATCTACACACAATACCCCATAACGACAAAGCAAAAACAAGTTTTTAGAAATGTTTTAAAATAAAAAAACTGAAATACCTTATTATTTACATAAGTATTCAGAGCATTTTGCTCTGAGACCAGAAATTGAGTTCAGCTCCATCCTGTTTCCATTGATCATCCTTGAGATGTTTCTACAACTTGATTGGAGTCCACCTGTGTTAAATTCAATTGATTGGACATGATTTGTAAAGGCACACACCTGTCTATATAAGGTCCCACAGTTGACAGTGCATGTCAGAGCAAAAACCAAGCCATGAGGAGAAAAGCTCCGAGACACAATAGTGTCGAGGCACAGAACTGGGGAAGGGTACCAAAACATTTCTGCAGCATTGAAGGTCCCCAAGAACCCCAAATTTGGAACCACCAAGACTCTTCCTAGAGCTGGCCGCCCGGCCAAATTGAGCAATCGGGGGAGAAGGGCCTTCGCCAGTGAGGTGACCAAGAAGCCAATGGTCACTCTGTGGAGATGGGAGAACTTTCCAGAAGGACAACCATCTCTGCAGAACTCCACCAATCAGGCCTTTATGGTAGAGTGGCCAGACGGAAGCCACTCCTCAGTAAAAGGCACATGACAGCCCTCTTGGAGTTTGCCAAAAGTCACCTAAAGGACTCTCAGACCACGAGAAACAAGATTCTCTGGTCTGATGAAACCAAGATTGAACTCTTTGGCCTGAATGCCAAGCGTCACGTCTGGAGGAAACCTGGCACCATCCCTACGGTGAAGCATGGTGGTGGCAGCATCATGCTGTGGGGATGTTTTACAGCGGCAGGGACTGGGAGACTAGTCAGGATCGAGGAACGATGCATGTAGTTTGTAGCGTGATTCGTTCTGCGTTGTGTACTTTTAATTAGGACGCTGCCACAACTGAAGGTCTGCTGGCTGAATTATTTTTATTTGCCCTGCACACGAAGAGACAACACACATTATGTTAACCCTTGCTCTCAGTCCTAGCTCTCAGTCCTAGCTCTCAGTCCTAGCTCTCAGTCCTAGCTCTCAGTCCTAGCTCTCAGTCTCTCAGTCCTAGCTCTCAGTCCTAGCTCTCAGTCCTAGCTCTCAGTCCTAGCTCTCAGTCCTAGCTCTCAGTCCTAGCTCTCAGTCCTAGCTCTCAGTCCTAGCTCTCAGGCACCTTGCTATGCCGAAGGTCAGGCAAAAGAGAACGTCAAAAGGAAAATAACAGGTGCTGTGAGCACACATTCAATGCAAGTAAAATGATACAGAACATAATTCAGACAAAATAAAAGACATACCTGCACACGAAGAGACAACACACATAAAGACATACCTGGACACTGAAAGAATGAACTTCCTGAATGCCCTGTGACATACTGGAGTTCATATATTATATTATATTCTGTATTCAGTAGAGCAGTGAAGTCAGGAGACCCACGTGGTGAAAGCCCAGTACTGTAATGGTGTAATGCCTGTCATGGTGTGTGTTGTGTGTTATGTCAATGCCCATCATGTACTGGAT
The DNA here is from genome assembly GCF_018296145.1 of Oncorhynchus tshawytscha. Classification (NCBI taxonomy): domain Eukaryota; kingdom Metazoa; phylum Chordata; class Actinopteri; order Salmoniformes; family Salmonidae; genus Oncorhynchus; species Oncorhynchus tshawytscha. The sequence goes on along the minus strand of NW_024608756.1, from coordinate 36,191 downwards.
CAGTAGACAAAGTCAGATCGTCCAGTTTGAGATGTTGAGAACAGACACCCGCCAGCATTAAACAGGGTGAACCGGGTTCTGTCATCATGTCCAGAAACGGCAGACACCCACCAGAGTTAAACAGGGTGAACTGGGTCGTATCAGGTCCAGAACGGCAGACACCCACCAGAGTTAAACAGGGTGAACTGGGTCGTATCAGGTCCAGAACGGCAGACACCCACCAGAGTTAAACAGGGTGAACTGGGTCGTATCAGGTCCAGAACGGCAGACACCCACCAGAGTTAAACAGGGTGAACTGGGTCGTATCAGATCCAGAACTAGACACCCACCAGAGTTAAACAGGGTGAACTGGGTCAGAGGCACGGGTTCTATCAGAACTAGGACTGGCGTTGTTCTAGAACAGGACCGGCGTTGTAGGGACACGGGTTCTATCAGAACTAGGACTGGCGTTGTAGCAGGACCGAGGCACGGGTTCTATCAGAACTAGGACTGGCGTTGTAGCAGGACCGAGGCACGGGTTCTAACAGAACTAGGACTGGCGTTGTAGCAGGACCGAGGCACGGGTTCTAACAGAACTAGGACTGGCGTTGTAGCAGGACCGAGGCACGGGTTCTAACAGAACTAGGACTGGCGTTGTAGCAGGACCGAGGCACGGGTTCTAACAGAACTAGGACTGGCGTTGTAGCAGGACCGAGGCACGGGTTCTAACAGAACTAGGACTGGCGTTGTAGCAGGACCGAGGCACGGGTTCTAACAGAACTAGGACTGGCGTTGTAGCAGGACCGAGGCACGGGTTCTAACAGAACTAGGACTGGCGTTGTAGCAGGACCGAGGCACAGGTTCTATCAGAACTAGGACTGGCGTTGTAGCAGGACCGAGGCACGGGTTCTATCAGAACTAGGACTGGCGTTGTAGCAGGACAAAGGCTACAAACGTGTTAATTATTCAACTTCTCGCTGCAGCCGACCAGAAACAAGCCTTTCTGTTCTGTTCTGTTCTACATCTGTGTGTGTGTGTGTGTCTGCGCAGTCTGAGATAAAAACAGTGTATTTGACTGATTTTGAATGAACGAGGACACGTTTCGTCCATTAAAGGAGAGGAAACAGAGGGAGGGAGGCTCTTCTATACACCACACACACACACACACACACACACACACACACACACACACACACACACACACACACACACACACACACACACACACACACACACACACACACACACACACACACACACACACACACACACTACATGTGATCTGTTCTGTGTTCAGTCATGTATTCAATGAATGTCATCCCCCAAGAACAAACACTATACAACTCGAGGAGGGGAGGAGGAAGAGAGGAGGAGAGGAGGAGAGGAGGAAGAGAGGAGAGGAGGAGGAGGAGAGGAGGATGAGGAGGGGGAGGAGGAGGAGGAGAGGAGGAGAGGAGGAGGAGGAGGAGGAGAGGAGGAAGGAGGAGGAAGAGAGGAGGAGGAGAGGAGGAGGAGGAGGAGGAGGAGGAGAGGAGGAGAGGAGGAGGAGGAGAGGAGGAGGAGAGGAGGAGAGGAAGAGAGGAGGAGGAAGAGAGGAGAGGAGGAGGAAGAGAGGAGAGGAGGAGGAGAGGAGGAGGAAGACAGGAGGAAGAGAGGAGGAGAGGAGGAGGAAGAGAGGAGAGGAGGAGGAAGAAGAGAGGAGGAGGAGAAGAGGAGGAGAGGGGAGGGGGAGAGGAGGAGGAGAGGAGGAGGAGAAGAGGAGGAGGGGAGAGGAGGAGAGGAGGAAGAGAGGAGGAGGGGAGAGGAGGAAGAGAGGAGGAGAGGAGGAAGAGAGGAGGAGGAGATGAGGAAGAGAGGAGGAAGAGAGGAGGAGAGGAGGGTTGGAAAAGCAGAGCAAATTGGACAGCTTGTTTCTTCTGAGTGCTTAGTGTGCTACATTCTCTCTCCCTTTCTCTGCCTCTCTCTCTATCTCTACCACTCCGTCTCTCTCTCTCTTTCCAATCCCTCTCTATGTTTACTCTAGACAAGGCACGAAATCCCCGGGACTCTAGACGTTCCGATTAATCTAGACCAGGCCCTAATCCCCGAGACGTTCTGCTTACTCTAGACCAGGCCCTAATCCCTGGGACGTTCTGTTAACTCTAGACCGGGCCCTAATCCCCGAGACGTTCTGCTTACTCTAGACCAGGCCCTAATCCCCGGGACGTTCTGCTTACTCTAGACCAGGCCCTAATCCCCGAGAAGTTCTGCTTACACTGGACCAGGCCCTAATCCCCGGGAAATTCTGTTTACTCTAGACCAGGCCGTAATCCTCAGGACGTTCTGTTTACTCTAGACCAGGCCGTAATCCTTGGGACTCTAGACGTTCTGATTACTCCAGACCAGGCCCTAATCCCCGGGACGTTCTGTTTACTCTAGACCAGGCCATAATCCCCGGGACACTAGATGTTTTGCTTAATCAGGACCAGGCCCTAATCCCCGGGACTCTAGACGTTCTGCTTACTATAATATAGATCCAAGATGGCGTAGCAGTCAGACGTCTTGTCGTGTCGTGTCCCTTGTATATATCGTTTTTTACATATTTTTCTTCGCATATCTTTTAAAACATTTTGCTAAACCTCAACATCTAAATACTCTCCTGCAACCCGCCTCACCCAATGTAGCGCGGATCTGCTTTTTTTTTCTAAAGTATTTATATTTACTTCGGATCCGGAACTCCACAACTGAAGCTAGCCAGCTAGCTACCAGCTATCAGTCAGCAAACCATTGCTAGCGGTCATCAGCTAACCTTTAGCTCTGAAAGCTCTCGCCAGTTCGAACAACGCGACTCTAACCATAACGGACCTATTATTTAAATTTGTATTATTTGTATTCACGGATTCCCACCGCAAACGGAACATTCTCATCTGGATCTTCACAACTAGCAAACTAGCTAACCGCAACCCCGGATGATTACTCCTGGCTAGCGTTTCCATCCACTTAGCTTGAAGCTAGCCTGGCCAGAGCTCCTGTGCTACCACCGAAGCATACTCCTGGGCTACAATATCCGGACCCACCACCCAGGTCTATCGATGTCACCGCATGAAGAGGCATAAACAGACTTAACCCCATCGCGAAGTCCCCCAAAGGCTTTCTAGCCCTTGCTATCTGCTTGCTTGCTAATTCGGCCTGCTAACTGCTAGCTTGTTTAGCCCCGGTCTGCTAACTGCTAGCTTGTTTAGCCCCGGCCTACTGACTGTTAGCTTGTTAGCCTGCTAACTGTCTGAATTGCCGCGTCCCCAGCTAGCCCAACCACTCACTGGACCCATATTTACTTTCTATCTCTTTTCAATTTTTAATTCGATTATACCTCCCGGTAACCTGCCTCACCCAATGTGATACGGAATCGCTATTATTTTTAATTTTTAGAACACATTCAAGAACCTCCAGAAGCCAACCAGCTACAAGCTATTTAGTCATTGTTAGCCACTGCTAGCGGCTTTTACCTTCTGCACAGCCAGCCAGTTTTTTTTTTAACCTGGATAATACTCGCCAGTCCAGCCTCCCTGCCACATCCACCGCTGCCCCCTGGACACTGATCACTTGGCTACATAGCTGATGCACTCTGGACTGTCCATTAATCACGGTACTCCATTCTGCTTGTTTATGTTTTATCTGTCGGCCCCAGCCGCACTCAGGCTCTGTGTGTAGTTAATCCGACCCTCCCTGCCTAGTCAACGCCATTTTACCTGCTGTTGTTGTGCTAGCTGATTAGCTGTTGTTGTCTCAACTACTGTTTTAGCTACTGTTTTAGCTAGCTCTCCCAATTCAACACCTGTGATTACTGTATGCCTCGCTGTATGTCTCTCTCAAATGTCAATATGCCTTGTATACTGTTGTTCAGGTTAGTTATCATTGTTTTAGTTTACAATGGAGCCCCTAGTTCCACTCTTCATACCCCTGATACCCCCTTTGTCCCACCTCCCACACATGCGGTGACCTCACCCATTACAACCAGCATGTCCAGAGATACAACCTCTCTCATCATCACCCAGTGCCTGGGCTTACCTCCGCTGTACCCGCACCCCACCATACCCTTGCGCATTATGCCCTGAATATATTCTACCATGCCCAGAAATCTGCTCCTTTTATTCTTTGTCCCCAACGCTCTAGGCGACCAGTTTTGATAGCCTTTAGCCGCACCCTCATACTACTCCTCCTCTGTTCCGCGGGTGATGTGGAGGTAAACCCAGGCCCTGCATGTCCCCAGGCACCCTCATTTGTTGACTTCTGTGATCGAAAAAGCCTTGGTTTCATGCATGTCAACATCAGAAGCCTCCTCCCTAAGTTTGTTTTACTCACTGCTTTAGCACACTCTGCTAACCCTGATGTCCTTGCCGTGTCTGAATCCTGGCTCAGGAAGGCCACCAAAAATTCTGAGATTTCCATACCCAACGATAACATTTTCCGTCGAGATAGAACTGCCAAAGGGGGAGGAGTTGCAGTCTACTGCAGAGATATCCTGCAAAGTAATGTCATACTTTCCAGGTCCATACCCAAACAGTTCGAACTACTAATCTTAAAAATGACCCTCTCCAGAAATAAGTCTCTCACTGTTGCCGCCTGTTACCGACCCCCCTCAGCTCCCAGCTGTGCCCTGGACACCATTTGTGAATTGATCGCCCCCCCATCTAGCTTCAGAGTTTGTTCTGTTAGGTGACCTAAACTGGGATATGCTTAACACCCCGGCAGTCCTACAATCTAAGCTATATGCCCTCAATCTCACACAAATCATCAAGGAACCCATCAGGTACAACCCTAAATCTGTAAACAAGGGCACCCTCATTAGACGTCATCCTGACCAACTGGCCTTCTAAATACATCTCCGCCGTCTTCAACCAGGATCTCAGCGATCACTGCCTCATTGCCTGTATCCGCCACGGAGCCGCAGTCAAACGACCACCCCTCATCACTGTCAAACGCTCCCTAAAACACTTCTGTGAGCAGGCCTTTCTAATCGACCTGGCCCGGGTATCCTGGAAGGACATTGACCTCATCCTGTCAGTTGAGGATGCCTGGTCATTCTTTAAAAGTAACTTCCTCACAATTTTAGATAAGCACGCTCCGTTCAAAAAATGCAGAACTAAGAACAGATATAGCCCTTGGTTTACTCCAGACCTGACTGCCCTCGACCAGCACAAAAACATCCTGTGGCGGACTGCAATAGCATCGAATAGTCCCCGCGATATGCAACTGTTCAGGGAAGTCAGGAACCAATACACGCAGTCAGTCAGGAAAGCCAAGGCCAGCTTCTTCAGGCAGAAATTTGCATCCTGTAGCTCTAACTCCAAAAGTTCTGGGACACTGTGAAGTCCATGGAGAACAAGAGCACCTCCTCCCAGCTGCCCACTGCACTGAGGCTAGGTAACACGGTCACCACCGATAAATCCATGATTATCGGAAACTTCAATAAGCATTTCTCAACGGCTGGCCATGCCTTCCTCCTGGCTACTCCAACCTCGGCCAACAGCTCCGACCCCCCCGCAGCTACTCGCCCAAGCCTCTCCAGGTTCTCCTTTACCCAAATCCAGATAGCCTATGTTCTGAAAGAGCTGCAAAAAACCTGGACCCGTACAAATCAGCTGGGCTTGACAATTTGGACCCTCTATTTCTGAAACTATCCGCCGCCATTGTCACAACCCCTATTACCAGCCTGTTCAACCTCTCTTTCATATCGTCTGAGATCCCCAAGGATTGGAAAGCTGCTGCAGTCATCCCCCTCTTCAAAGGGGGAGACACCCTGGACCCAAACTGTTACAGACCTATATCCATCCTGCCCTGCCTATCTAAGGTCTTCGAAAGCCAAGTCAACAAACAGTTCACTGACCATCTCGAATCACACCGTACCTTCTCCGCTGTGCAATCTGGTTTCCGAGCCGGTCACGGGTGCACCTCAGCCACGCTCAAGGTACTAAACGATATCATAACGGCCATCGATAAAAGACAGTACTGTGCAGCCGTCTTCATCGACCTTGCCAAGGCTGTCGACTCTGTCAATCACCATATTCTTATCGGCAGACTCAGTAGCCTCGGTTTTTCTGATGACTGCCTTGCCTGGTTCACCAACTACTTTGCAGACAGAGTTCAGTGTGTCAAATCGGAGAGCATGCTGTCCGGTCCTCTGGCAGTCTCTATGGGGGTGCCACAGGGTTCAATTCTCGGGCCGACTCTTTTCTCTGTATATATCAATGATGTTGCTCTTGCTGCAGGCGATTCCCTGATCCACCTCTAACCAGACGACACCATTCTATATACTTCCGGCCTGTCCTTGGACACTGTGCTATCTAACCTCCAAACGAGCTTCAATGCCATACAACACTCCTTCCGTGGCCTCCAACTGCTCTTAAACGCTAGTAAAACCAAATGCATGCTTTTCAACCGTTCGCTGCCTGCACCCGCACGCCTGACTAGTATCACTAGTAGTTGGTGGTTGAAGATATCCCTCTAGTGGTGTGGGGGCTGTGCTTTGGCAAAGTGGGTGGGGTTATATCCTTCCTGTTTGGCCCTGTCCGGGGGTGTCCTCGGATGGGGCCACAGTGTCTCCTGACCCCTCCTGTCTGAGCCTCCAGTATTTATGCTGCAGTAGTTTATGTGTCGGGGGGCTAGGGTCAGTTTGTTATATCTGGAGTACCTCTTCTGTCCTATTCGGTGTCCTGTGTGAATCTAAGTGTGCGTTCTCTAATTCTCTCTTTCTCTCAGAGGACCTGAGCCCTAGGACCATGCCCCAGGACTACCTGACATGATGACTCCTTGCTGTCCCCAGTCCACCTGGCCGTGCTGCTGCCCAGTTTCAACTGTTCTGCCTTATTATTATTCGACCATGCTGGTCATTTATGAACATTTGAACATCTTGGCCATGTTCTGTTATAATCTCCACCCGGCACAGCCAGAAGAGGACTGGCCACCCCACATAGCCTGGTTCCTCTCTAGGTTTCTTCCTAGGTTTTGGCCTTTCTAGGGAGTTTTTCCTAGCCACCGTGCTTCTACACCTGCATTGCTTGCTGTTTGGGGTTTTAGGCTGGGTTTCTGTACAGCACTTTGAGATATCAGCTGATGTACGAAGGGCTATATAAATACATTTGATTTGATTTGATTTGATTTGATCACCACCCTGGATGGTTCCGACCTTGAATATGTGGACATCTATAAGTACCTAGGTGTCTGGCTAGACTGTAAACTCTCCTTCCAGACTCATATCAAACATCTCCAATCGAAAATCAAATCTAGAGTCTGCTTTCTATTCCGCAACAAAGCCTCCTTCACTCACGCCGCCAAACTTACCCTAGTAAAACTGACTATCCTACCGATCCTCGACTTTGGCGACGTCATCTACAAAATAACTTCCAACACTCTACTCAGCAAACTGGATGCAGTTTATCACAGTGCCATCCGTTTTGTCACTAAAGCACCTTATACCACCCACCACTGCGACCTGTATGCTCTAGTCGGCTGGCCCTCGCTACATATTCGTCGCCAGACCCACTGGTTCCAGGTCATCTACAAGTCCATGCTAGGTAAAGCTCCGCCTTATCTCAGTTCACTGGTCACGATGGCAACACCCACCCATAGCACGCGCTCCAGCAGGTGTATCTCACTGATCATCCCTAAAGCCAACACCTCATTTGGCCGCCTTTCGTTCCAGTTCTCTGCTGCCTGTGACTGGAACGAATTGCAAAAATGGCTGAAGTTGGAGACTTTTATTTCCCTCACCAACTTCAAACATCTGCTATCTGAGCATACTCATCTCATATGTATATACTGCACTCAATACCATCTACTGTATCTTGCCTATGCCGCTCTGTACCATCACTCACTCATATATCTTTATGTACATATTCTTTATCCCCTTACACTGTGTATAAGACAGTAGTTTTGGAATTGTTAGCTAGATTACTTGTTGGTTATTACTGCATTGTCGGAACTAGAAGCACAAGCATTTCGCTACACTCGCATTAACATCTGCTAACCATGTGTATGTGACAAATAAAATTTGATTTGATTTGATTTGATAACCGATCGCTGCAGCTGTACATAGTCTATTGGTAAATAGCCCACCCATTTTCACCTACCTCATCCCCATACTGTTTTATTTATTTACTTTTCTGCTCTTTTGCACACCAATATCTCTACCTGTACATGACCATCTGATCATTTATCACTCCAGTGTTAATCTGCAAAATTGTAATTATTTGCCTACCTCCTGTCTTTTGCACACAATGCGGTGAAAGAGAGGGGCAGTTGAGGCTGCATCCTGACGAGATTCCGTCGGCGAGAAAATAGACCCCCATCGCCCGCTGTTCTATTGGTGAGCATGGGGTCTTAGGCACTGTATATCAGTGCTGGAGGCATCACTACAGACCCTGGTTCGATTCCAGGCTGTATCGCATGCGGTCTAAGGCATTGTATCTCAGTGCTGGAGGCGTCACTACAGACCCTGGTTCGATTCCAGGCTGTATCGCAGGGGTCTAAGGCACTGTATCTCAGTGCTGGAGGCGTCACTACAGACCCTGGTACGATTCCAGGCTGTATCGCATGCGGTCTAAGTCATTGTATCTCAGTGCTGGAGGCATCACTACAGACCCTGGTTTGATTCCAGGCTGTATCGCAGGGGTCTAAGGCACTGCATCTCAGTGCTAGAGACATCACTACAGACCCTGGTTCGATTCCAGGCTGTATCGCAGCGCTCTAAGGCACTGCATGTCAGTGCTGGAGACGTCACGACAGAATCCGTTTGACCTGATTTTTTTACCAGCATTTCACCTATGCAACTACATGCGACAAAACCCTCAATCCCCTTTTACTCGACACACAGAGTCACTCAACACGGAAGTGATCAGATGAAGCGGATGCTAAGCTACAGGACTGTTTTGCTATATCACAGACTGGATTCATTCATTCATCATTCTGTGATTCATCCAATGGCATTGAGGAGTACACCACATCAGTCACTGGCTTCATTAATAAGTGCATCGATGACGTCATCCCCACAGTGACCGTACGTACATACCTCAACCAGAAGCCATGGGTTACAGGCAACATCCGCACTGAGTTTAAGTGTAGATTTGCCGCTTTTCAAAGAGGACACTAATCCGGGCGCTCATAAGAAATCCTGCTGCGACTTTCTCAACGAGCCATCAAACAGGCAAAGCGTCAAATACATGACTAAGATTGATTCCAGCTCTGACGATATGGCAAAACTATCACGATTTTACAAAGGGAAACCCAGCCGCGAGATACCCAGCGACATTTGACCTTTTTTTATTGACTGATGGAGTACTGTAGTACTACCCTTAAAAAAAAGAAGAAGAATCTATTTTTAGAACACAAGACCTGCACTGCAAAACTAATCTGTGCTTATCTATATACCAACAGTGTACAACAAGGCCTCATTTATCATAACCATTACAGATAATGAATCCTAATTGCTCAATTTCCCCATATATATATTCAGTCGATAAAAAAAATAAAAAAACAAGTGCCATTTTAAGATTCATTTATCGAAGCCGTAACTGGTGATATTATATCGTGGAACACGAACTTAAAAAACAAAACAAAAAAGAAGCACTGATCTCAGCGGTGTGGCCCTTGCTTGTAGAGTAGAAGCCTCGGGCTGTGTAATGGCAAAGCCTTGTTTTGTTCATTCAGCAGACGAGACGCTCTTATTTCCCCCTAAGCCCCGTATCACAGTCAAGACACACCTAGTTTAAAGTGAAAAAACACGATGTAATCTTACAGAATGAAAATAGGACTGAATGAAGTATGAAGCGATGAGAATCTACACATCTGGAAAAGGTATTCTCGGAAGAAGAAGAAGAAGAAGAAGAAGAAGAAGAAGGAATCATTTGAAAACGAGGCTCAATTCTGTTCGAGTTGAAAAGTAAACATTTTCACAAAAGTCAAATTTTTTGTGTGTTCTTCCTGTTCTTTAAATTACTGCCAGGGAGGAGTAGGACTGAGCTCTTCTTTGAGGAGTAGGACTGAGCTCTTCTTTGAGGAGTAGGACTGAGCTCTTCTTTGAGGAGTAGGACTGAGCTCTTCTTTGAGGAGTAGGACTGAGCTCTTCTTTGAGGAGTAGGACTGAGCTCTTCTTTGAGGAGTAGGACTGAGCTCTTCTTTGAGGAGTAGGACTGAGCTCTTCTTTGAGGAGTAGGACTGAACTCTTCTTTGAGGAGTAGGACTGAGCTCTTCTTTGAGGAGTAGGACTGAGCTCTTCTTTGAGGAGTAGGACTGAGCTCTTCTTTGAGGAGTAGGACTGAGCTCTTCTTTGAGGAGTAGGACTGAGATCTTCTTTGAGGAGTAGGACTTTCTTTGAGGAGTAGGACTGAGCTCTTCTTTGAGGAGTAGGACTGAGCTCTTCTTTGAGGAGTAGGACTGAGCTCTTCTTTGAGGAGTAGGACTGAGCTCTTCTTTGAGGAGTAGGACTGAGCTCTTCTTTTTGAGGAGTAGGACTGAGCTCTTCTTTGAGGAGTAGGACTGAGCTCTTCTTTGAGGAGTAGGACTGAACTCTTCTTTGAGGAGTAGGACTTCTTCTTTGAGGAGTAGGACTGAGCTCTTCTTTGAGGAGTAGGACTGAGCTCTTCTTTGAGGAGTAGGACTGAGCTCTTCTTTGAGGAGTAGGACTGAGCTCTTCTTTGAGGAGTAGGACTGAGCTCTTCTTTGAGGAGTAGGACTGAGCTCTTCTTTGAGGAGTAGGACTGAGCTCTTCTTTGAGGAGTAGGACTGAAAGGAGTAGGACTGAGCTCTTCTTTGAGGAGTAGGACTGAGCTCTTCTTTGAGGAGTAGGACTGAGCTCTTCTTTGAGGAGTAGGACTGAGGAGTAGGACTGAAAATCTCTTCTTTGAGGAGTAGGACTGAGCTCTTCTTTGAGGAGTAGGACTGAGCTCTTCTTTGAGGAGTAGGACTGAGCTCTTCTTTGAGGAATAGGACTGAGCTCTTCTTTGAGGAGTAGGACTGAGCTCTTCTTTGAGGAGTAGGACTGAGCTCTTCTTTGAGGAGTAGGACTGAACTCTTCTTTGAGGAGTAGGACTGAGCTCTTCTTTGAGCTCTTCTTTGAGGAGTAGGACTGAGCTCTTCTTTGAGGAGTAGGACTGAGCTCTTCTTTGAGGAGTAGGACTGAGCTCTTCTTTGAGCTGAGCTCTTTTGAGTAGGTCTAGTGGTTAGAGACAGGTAGTCTGGTGGTTAGAGACAGGTAGTCTGGTGGTTAGAGCAGGTAGTCTGTGGTTAGAGACAGGTAGCCTAGTGGTTAGAGACAGGTAGTCTGGTGGTTAGAGCAGGTAGTCTAGTGGTTAAGCAGGTAGTCTAGTGGTTAGAGACAGGTAGTCTAGTGGTTAGAGACAGGTAGTCTAGTGGTTAGAGACAGGTAGTCTAGTGGTTAGAGACAGGTAGTCTGGTGGTTAGAGCAGGTAGTCTAGTGGTTAGAGACAGGTAGTCTGGTGGTTAGAGACAGGTAGTCTGGTGGTTAGAGCAGGTAGTCTAGTGGTTAGGACAGGTAGTCTAGTGGTTAGAGACAGGTAGTCTAGTGGTTAGAGACAGGTAGTCTAGTGGTTAGAGACAGGTAGTCTAGTGGTTAGAGACAGGTAGCTAGTGGTTAGAGACAGGTAGTCTGGTGGTTAGAGACAGGTAGCCTGTGGTTAGAGCAGGTAGCCTCTAGTGGTTAGGGACAGGTAGCCTAGTGGTTAGAGACAGGTAGTCTAGTGGTTAGAGACAGGTAGCCTAGTGGTTAGAGACAGGTAGCCTAGTGGTTAGGACAGGTAGTCTAGTGGTTAGAGACAGGTAGTCTGGTTAGAGCAGGTAGTCTAGTGGTTAGAGACAGGTAGTCTAGTGGTTAGAGACAGGTAGTCTAGTGGTTAGAGACAGGTAGTCTGTGGTTAGAGCAGGTAGTCTAGTGGTTAGAGACAGGTAGTCTAGTGGTTAGAGACAGGTAGTCTAGTGGTTAGAGACAGGTAGTCTAGTGGTTAGAGACAGGTAGTCTAGTGGTTAGAGGCAGGTAGCCTAGTGGTTAGAACAGGTAGCCTAGTGGTTAGAACAGGTAGCCTAGTGGTTAGAGCAGGTAGCCTAGTGGTTAGAACAGGTAGCCTAGTGGTTAGAGGCAGGTAGCCTAGTGGTTAGAACAGGTAGCCTAGTGGTTAGAACAGGTAGCCTAGTGGTTAGAGCAGGTAGCCTAGTGGTTAGAACAGGTAGCAGTGGTTAGAATAGGTAGCCTAGTGGTTAGAGCAGGTAGCCTGGTTTTAGAACAGGTAGCCTAGTGGTTAGAACAGGTAGTCTAGTGGTTAGAGGCAGGTAGCCTAGTGGTTAGAACAGGTAGCCTAGTGGTTAGAACAGGTAGCCTAGTGGTTAGAGCAGGTAGCCTAGTGGTTAGAGCAGGTAGCCTAGTGGTTAGAGACAGGTAGCCTAGTGTTTAGAACAGGTAGCCTAGTAGTTAGAGCAGGTAGCCTAGTGGTTAGAACAGGTAGCCTAGTGGTTAGAGGGGTGGCAGGTAGCCTAGTGGTTAGAGCAGGTAGCCTAGTGGTTAGAGCAGGTAGCCTAGTGGTTAGAGCAGGTAGCCTAGTGGTTAGAGGGGTGGCAGGTAGCCTAGTGGTTAGCAGGTAGCCTAGTGGTTAGAGCAGGTAGCCTAGTGGTTAGAGCAGGTAGCCTAGTGGTTAGAGGGGTGGCAGGTAGCCTAGTGGTTAGAGCAGGTAGCCTAGTGGTTAGAACAGGTAGCCTAGTGGTTAGAGACAGGTAGCCTAGTGGTTAGAGACAGGTAGCCTCGTGGTTAGAGACAGGTAGCCTAGTGGTTAGAGCCAGGTAGCCTAGTGGTTAGAGGGGTGGCAGGTAGCCTAGTGGTTAGAGCAGGTAGCCTAGTGGTTAGAACAGGTAGCCTAGTGGTTAGAGGCAGGTAGCCTAGTGGTTAGAACAGGTAGCCTAGTGGTTAGAACAGGTAGCCTAGTGGTTAGAGCAGGTAGCCTAGTGGTTAGAACAGGTAGCCTAGTGGTTAGAATAGGTAGCCTAGTGGTTAGAGCAGGTAGCCTAGTGGTTAGAACAGGTAGCCTAGTGGTTAGAACAGGTAGTCTAGTGGTTAGAGGCAGGTAGCCTAGTGGTTAGAACAGGTAGCCTAGTGGTTAGAACAGGTAGCCTAGTGGTTAGAGCAGGTAGCCTAGTGGTTAGAGCAGGTAGCCTAGTGGTTAGAGCAGGTAGCCTAGTGGTTAGAGCAGGTAGCCTAATGGTGGTAGAGGGGTGGCAGGTAGCCTAGTGGTTAGAGCAGGTAGCCTAGTGGTTAGAGCAGGTAGCCTAGTGGTTAGAGCAGGTAGCCTGGTTAGGGGGTGGCCCTAGTGGTTAGAGCAGGTAGCCTAGTGGTTAGAACAGGTAGCCTAGTGGTTAGAGACAGGTAACCTAGTGGTTAGAGACAGGTAGCCTCGTGGTTAGAGACAGGTAGCCTAGTGGTTAGAGCCAGGTAGCCTAGTGGTTAGAGGGGTGGCAGGTAGCCTAGTGGTTAGAGCAGGTAGCCTAGTGGTTAGAGACAGGTAGCCTAGTGGTTAGAGCCAGGTAGCCTCTTGGTTAGAGCAGGTAGCCTAGTGGTTAGAGCAGGTAGCCTAGTGGTTAGAACAGGTAGCCTAGTGGTTAGAGGGGTGGCAGGTAGCCTAGTGGTTAGAGCAGGTAGCCTAGTGGTTAGAACAGGTAGCCTAGTGGTTAGAGACAGGTAGTCTAGTGGTTAGAGCAGGTAGCCTAGTGGTTAGAGACAGGTAGCCTAGTGGTTAGAGCAGGTAGCCTAGTGGTTAGAGCAGGTAGCCTAGTGGTTAGAGACAGGTAATCTAGTGGTTAGAGCAGGTAGCCTAGTGATTAGAGGGGCGGCAGGTAGCCTAGTGGTTAGAGGGGCGGCAGGTAGCCTAGTGGTTAGAGGGGCGGCAGGTAGCCTAGTGGTTAGAGGGGCGGCAGGTAGCCTAGTGGTTAGAGGGGCAGCAGGTAGCCTAGTGGTTAGAGGGGCGGCAGGTAGCCTAGTGGTTAGAGGGGCGGCAGGTAGCCTAGTGGTTAGAGGGGTGGCAGGTAGCCTAGTGGTTAGAGGGGCGGCAGGTAGCCTAGTGGTCAGAGGGGCGGCAGGTAGCCTAGTGGTCAGAGGGGCGGCAGGTAGCCTAGTGGTCAGAGGGGCGGCAGGTAGCCTAGTGGTTAGAGGGGCGGCAGGTAGCCTAGTGGTTAGAGGGGCGGCAGGTAGCCTAGTGGTCAGAGGGGCGGCAGGTAGCCTAGTGGTTAGAGGGGCGGCAGGTAGCCTAGTGGTTAGAACGTTGGACTAGTAACCGGAAGGTTGCTGGATCGAATCCCCGAGCTGACAAGGTAAAAATCTGTCGTTCTGCCCCTGAACAGGAAGTTAACCCACTGTTCCTAGGCCGTCATTGAAAATAAGAATTTGTTCTTATTAATAACTGACTTGCCTTGTTAAATAAAATAAATGTAAAAACCCCACCTATTTCTACAATTTCTCTCCTTAAAAACTGATTTTAAAACCTAACTCTAACCACACTATTAACCTTATGCCTAACCTTAAATTAAGTACATTTTTGTTTACATAAAAAAATGTTTTACGATATAGTCAATTCTGACTTTGTGGCTGTGGTAACTAGTGACAACCGCAAATTAACCTAAAACGGAAATCAAACGGATCTCAATTATTCTACAACCATTTGAATACATATTTCCCCAGTCCACTCAACTCGTCCCATTTTGAATTTGTGTATCCCATCAAATTGGTTTTAATAGGTATTTATTTACATAGGTCTAATTGTAGCCTGTGTACCCCATCAAATAGGTCTAATTGGAGCCTGTGTTTCCCATCAAATTGGTTTTAATAGGTATTTATTTACATAGGTCTAATTGTAGCCTGTGTACCCAATCAGATAGGTTTTAATAGGTATTTATTTACATAGGTCTAATTGTAGCTTGTGTATCTCATCAGATTGGTTTTAATAGGTATTTATTTACATAGGTCTAATTGTAGCCTGTGTACCCCATCAGGTTTTAATAGGTATTTATTTACGTAGGTCTAATTGTAGGTTGAGTGCAGACTCAGGACCCGTGTGTAAAAGGAAGCTGTCAGAACGCCATGGAGTGAGTGAGACAAGGAGAGGAAAAGGGAATTTATAGGGAGGGAGGGAGAAGGACTGTTTGATGCTTGGCTTCGTTTCACATGTACAAACGGAACAGCTAGAGTCAAAGGAATGTTGACTTCAGTATAAAACTGGTTACCAACATTTAAAAAAAATCTTTAGCTGAGAATTGTTTTGTGAAAACTTCCTGACATGCAAGTTTGAAGGGAATGATCCAACTTCCTGTTTGGTGTTCCTCAAGGTTCCGTTTTAGGACCACTATTGTTTCCACTATATATTTTTACCTCTTAGTGATGTAACTTGGATGTAACTCTCACTGCTATGCAGAAGACAAACAGCTGTACATTTCGATAAAATGTGGTGAAGCCCCAAAAATTGCCCTCGCTGGAAGCAAAGTGTTTTCAGACACAAGGAAGTGTCAGGATGGCAGCAAATGTTTTCCTTTTAAACTCAGAGAAAACAGAGATGCTAGGTCCCAAGAAACTGTAACGCTCGTCTGAAGAAGAGGGAGTGGGCCAAAAGTGCAGCGTGGTACGTGTTCATGATGTTAAAACCTCTTGATGCTACCCATCCTGGAAGCAAAGTGTTTTCAGACATAAGTACGTGTTCATGATGTTAATATCTAGAAAAAAAATAACAAAGAGCAAAAACGACAACGAACAGTTCTGTCGGGGTAGAAACACAAAACAGAAAACAACTACCCACAAAACACAGCTGAGAAAAAGCTGCCTAAGTATGATTCTCAATCAGACGACAACGATAGACAGCTGCTTCTGATTGAGAACCACACCCGGCCAAACAACAAAGAAATAGAAAACATAGAAATAAAGAAACTAGAATGCCCACCCTAGTCACACCCTGGCCTAACCAAAATAGAGAATAAAAACCTCTCTATGGCCAGGGCGTGACAGAAACAAAGATATCTGCTGTTGGATCTGACGATTCATCTCAATGGTTTGTACAGTCGTCTCTAAAATGAAACTGAGAAGGAACTCGGCGTTACTCTGGACCCTGATCTGTCTTTTGATGAACATATCAAGACTGTTTCAAGGACAGCTTTTTTAAAAATCTTCCTAACATTGTAAAACCACAATGCAGAAAAACTAATCCATGCTTTTGTTACTTCTACATTAGACTACTGCAATGCTATACTCTCAGGCTAACTAAATAAACTTCAGCTAGTGCTGAACACGGCTGCTAGAATCATGATCCTGCCGTACATACCTACACGTACGCTACGGTCACAAGACACAGGCCTCCTTACTGCCCCTAGACAGCTGGAGGCAGGGCTTTCTCCTATAGAGCTCCATTTTTATGGGATGGTCAGCCTACCCATGTGAGAGACGCAGACTCGGTCTCAACCTTTAAGTATTTACTGAAGACTCATCTCTTCAGTGGGTCATATGATTGAGTGTAGTCTGAGCCCAGGAGTGTAGTCTGAGCCAAATCAAATTTTTATTTGTCACATACACATGGTTAGCAGATGTTAATGCGAGTGTAGCGAAATGCTTGGAGTGTAGTGTAGTCTGAGCCCAGGAGTGTAGTCTGAGCCCAGGAGTGTAGTCTGAGCCCAGGAGTGTAGTCTGAGCCCAGGAGTGTAGTCTGAGCCCAGGAGTGTAGTCTGAGCCCAGGAGTGTGAGCCCAGGAGTGTGAACAGAAAAGCACTGGAGCAAAGAACCGCCCTTGCTGTC
Source organism: Oncorhynchus tshawytscha (assembly GCF_018296145.1). Classification (NCBI taxonomy): domain Eukaryota; kingdom Metazoa; phylum Chordata; class Actinopteri; order Salmoniformes; family Salmonidae; genus Oncorhynchus; species Oncorhynchus tshawytscha. The sequence continues at coordinate 19,408 of NW_024608756.1, read as the reverse complement.
TCTGCCTGGCCGGTTCCCCTCTCTCCCCTGGGATTCTCTCCGTCCGACCCTATTACGGGGGGCTGAGTCACTGGCGCTACTGGTGCTCTTCCACGCCGTCCCTAGGAGGGGTGCGTCACGTCGTGCCAGGCTTTTTTCACTATACTCAACTTGAGTGGGTTGAGTCACTGACGTGATCTTCATGTCCGGTTCGGCGCCCCCTCGAGCTCGTGCCGTAGGAGGAGATCTTTGTGGGCTGTACTCAGCCTTGTCTCAGGGTAGTAAATTGGTGGTCTGTTGATATCCCTCTAGTGGTGTGGGGGCTGTGCTCCGGGGGTATCGTCGGACAGGGTCACGGTATCCCCCAACCCCCCAAACTGTCTCAGCTTCCAGTATCTTTGCTGCAATAGTCTATGTGCCGGGGGGCTACGGTCAGTCTGTCCAATCTGGTGCAATTCTCCTGTCTTATCTGATGTCCTGTGTGAACTTAAGTAGGGTACCTCTAATTCTCCCATCGCCCTCTCTCTCTCTCTCTCTCTCTCTCTCTCTCTCTCTCCTGTCTCTCTCTCTCTTCTGTCTCGTCTCTCGTCACTCATATCTCTCTCTCTCTGTCCCTCTCTCTCCCTCTCTCTCCTGTCCCTCTCTCTCTCCCTGTCCCTCTCTCTCCCTCTCTCTCCTGTCCCTCTCTCTCTCTCCTGTCCCTCTCTCTCTCTCTCTCTCTCTCTCTCTCTCTCTCTCTGTCTCTCTCTCTCTCTCTGTCTCGTCTCTCGTCACTCATCTCTCTCTCTCTCTCCTGTGTCCCTCTCTCTCCCTCTCCTGTCCCTCTCTCTCTCCTGTCCCTCTCTCTCTCCTGTCCCTCTCTCTCTCTCCTGTCCCTCTCTCTCTCTGTCCCTCTCTCTCTCTCTCCTGTCCCTCTCTCTCTCCTGTCCCTCTCTCTCTCCTGTCTCTCTCCTGTCTCTCTCTCTCTCTCTCTGTCTCTCTCTCTCTCCTGTCCCTCTCTCTCCTGTCCCTCTCTCTCCTGTCTCATCACTCTCTCTCTCTGTCCTCTCTCTCTTTCTCCTGTCTCAGCACTACCTGACCTGATGACTCCTGGCTGTCCACCTGGTTGTGTTGCTACTCCAGTTTCTGCTATTTTCCCTTTCCCTGTGGCTGTGGATCCCTGACCTGTTCACCAGACGTGCAAGAGAGAGAGGGAGGCAGAGCGAGAGAGAGGGAGAGAACCATAGAACTCGAGAACAGTAGAACCGTGGAACTAGATAACAGCAGAACTGTGGAACTAAAGAACAGCAGAACCATGGAATTAGAGAACAGCAGAACCGTGGAACTAGAGAACAGCAGAACCGTGGAACTAGAGAACAGCAGAACCGTGGAACTAGAGAACAGCAGAACCGTGGAACTAGAGAACAACAGAACCGTGGAACTAGAGAACAGCAGAACCATGGAACTAGAGAACAACAGAACCATGGAACTAGAGAACAGCATAACTGTGGAACTAGAGAACAGCAGAACCGTGGAACTAGAGAACAGCAGAACCGTGGAACTAAAGAACAGCAGAACTATGGAATTAGAGAACAGCAGAACCATGGAACTAGAGAACAGCAGAACCATGGAACTAGAGAACAGCAGAACCATGGTACTAGAGAACACGCAGATCCATGGAACTGGAGAACCCGCAGAACTAGACAACAGCAGAATCGTGGAACTAGAGAACAGCAGAACCGTGGAACTAAAGAACAGCAGAACCGTGGAACTAGAGAACAACAGAACCGTGGAACTAGAGAACAGCAGATCCATGGAACTAGAGAACCCGCAGAACTAGACAACAGCAGAACCATGGAACTAGAGAACAGCAGAATCGTGGAACTAGAGAACAACAGAACCATGGAACTAGAGAACAACAGAACCGTGGAACTAGAGAACAGGAGAACTGTGGAACTAGAGAACAGCAGAACCGTGGAACTAGAGACCAACAGAACCGTGGAACTAGAGAACATCAGAACCGTGGAACTAGAGAACAGCAGAATCGTGGAACAAGAGAACAGCAGAACCTTGGAACTAGAGAACAACAGAACCGTGGAACTAAAGAACAGCAGAACTATGGAATTAGAGAACAGCGGAACCATGGAACTAGAGAACAGCAGAACCGTGGAACTAGAGAACAGCAAAACCGTGGAACTAGAGAACAGCAGAACCATGGAACAGCAGAACCATGGAACAGCAGAACCATGGAACTAGAGAACAGCAGAACTATGGAACTAGAGAACAGCAGAACTATGGAACTAGAGAACAGCAGAACCGTGGAACTAGAGAAGAGCAGAACCATGGAACTAGAGAACACGCAGAACCGTGGAACTAGAGAACAGCAGAACCGTGGAACTAAAGAACAGCAGAACTATGGAATTAGAGAACAGCAGAACCATGGAACTAGAGAACAGCAGAACCGTGGAACTAGAGAACAGCAGAACTGTGGAACTAGAGAACAGCAGAACCATGGAACAGCAGAACCATGGAACAGCAGAACCATGGAACTAGAGAACAGCAGAACTATGGAACTAGAGAACAGCAGAACCGTGGAACTAGAGAAGAGCAGAACCATGGAACTAGAGAACACGCAGAACCGTGGAACTAGAGAACAGCAGAACCGTGGAACTAAAGAACAGCAGAACTATGGAATTAGAGAACAGCAGAACCATGGAACTAGAGAACAGCAGAACCGTGGAACTAGAGAACAGCAGAACTGTGGAACTAGAGAACAGCAGAACCATGGAACAGCAGAACCATGGAACAGCAGAACCATGGAACTAGAGAACAGCAGAACTATGGAACTAGAGAACAGCAGAACCGTGGAACTAGAGAAGAGCAGAACCATGGAACTAGAGAACACGCAGAACTGTGAAACTAGAGAACAGCAGAACCATGAAACAGCAGAACCATGGAACTAGAGAACAGCAGAACCATGGTATTAGAGAACACGCAAAACCGTGGAACTAGAGAACAGAAGAATTGTGGAACTCGAGAACAGCAGAAACATGGAACTAGAGAACACGCAGAACCGTGGAACTAGAGAACAGTAGAACCATGAAACTAGAGAACAGCAGAACCGTGGAACTAGAGAACAGCAGAACCATGGAACTAGAGAACAGCAGAACCATGGAACTAGAGAACACGCAGAACCATGAAACTAGAGAACAGCAGAACCGTGGAACTAGAGAACAGCAGAACCATGGAACTAGAGAAAAGCAGAACCATGGAACTAGAGAACAGCAGAACCGTGGTACTAGAGAACAGCAGAACCGTGGAACTAGAGAACAGCAGAACTGTGGAACTAAAGAACAGCAGAACCATGGAACTAGAGAACAGGAGAACCATGGTACTAGAGAACAGCAGAACTGTGGAACTAGAGAACAGCAGAACCATGGTACTAGAGAACAGCAGAACTGCGGAACTAGAGAACCTCAGAACCGCGGAACTAGAGAACATATATCTAATAGACAGAGAGCCACACTGTCTCACCCATACAGTATCCTGTCCTGCTAGTCTAGATCTATATCTAATAGACAGAGAGACACACGGTCCCACCCATACAGTGTCCTGTCCTGCTAGTCTAGATCTATATCTAATAGACAGAGAGACACACGGTCTCACCCATACAGGGTCCTGTCCTGCTAGTCTAGATCTATATCTAATAGACAGAGAGACACACTGTCTCACCCATACAGGGTCCTGTCCTGCTAGTCTCGATCTATATCTAATAGACAGAGAGACACACTGTCTCACCCATACAGTGTCCTGTCCTGCTAATCTAGATCTATATCTAATAGACAGAGAGACACACTGTCTCACCCATACAGGGTCCTGTCCTGCTAGTCTCGATCTATATCTAATAGACAGAGAGACACACTGTCTCACCCATACAGTGTCCTGTCCTGCTAATCTAGATCTATATCTAATAGACAGAGAGACACACTGTCTCACCCATACACGGTCCTGTCCTGCTAGTCTAGATCTATATCTAATAGACAGAGAGACGCACTGTCTCACCCATACAGGGTCCTGTCCTGCTAGTCTAGATCTATATCTAATAGACAGAGAGACAGAATTGAATAGTAGAACACACCAGACCCTAACCTCCCAGGGACCTGACCTCCAAAGGGCCCTAATCTCCAAAGGGCCCTAACCTCCAAAGGGCCCTAACCTCCATGGGCCTGACCTCTAGGGGCCCTAACCTCCATGGGCCTGACTTCCAGGGGGCCTGACCTCCAGGGGACCTGACCTCCAGGGGCCCCGACCTCCATGGGCCCTGACCTCCAGGAGGGTCTGACCTCCAGGGGCCCTGACCTCCAGTGTCCCTGACCTCCAGTGTCCCTGACCTCCAGGGGCCTGACCTCCAGGAGGGTCTGACCTCCAGGGGCCTGACCTCCAGGGTCCC
>NW_024608756.1:0-10000 GCF_018296145.1 Oncorhynchus tshawytscha | reverse complement strand
AGGCGTGAAGAATCAGCGCCCAGAGAGTAGAACCTTACTTAAAGAGGCAGAGGCCCATTTTAATGATACCTCTTCACTCCTGCTACATACTGCTTTACAGACTGCTAACCACGCTGCTACCAGAGGGTTTTATACTGCCTTACAGACTGCTAACCACGCTGCTGCCAGAGGGTTTATTACTGCCTTACAGACTGCTAACCACGCTGCTACCAGAGGGTTTTATACTGCCTTACAGACTGCTAACCACGCTGCTACCACAGGGTTTTATACTGCCTTACAGACTGCTAACCACGCTGCTACCAGAGGGTTTTATACTGCCTTACAGACTGCTAACTACTGCCAGAGGGTTTTATACTGCCTAACAGACTGCTAACCACACTGCTAACAGAGGGTTTTATACTGCCTTACAGACTGCTAACTGCTGCCAGAGGGTTTAATACTGCCTTACAGACTGCTAACCACGCTGCTACCAGAGGGTTTTATACTGCCTTACAGACTGCTAACTACTGCCAGAGGGTTTTATACTGCCTAACAGACTGCTAACCACGCTGCTACCAGAGGGTTTTATACTGCCTTACAGACTGCTAACTACTGCCAGAGGGTTTTATACTGCCTTACAGACTGCTAACCATGCTGCTACCAGAGGGTTTTATACTGCCATACAGACTGCTAACCACGCTGCTACCAGAGGGTTTTATACTGCCTACAGACTGCTAACCACGCTGCTACCAGAGGGTTTTATACTGCCTTACAGACTGCTAACTACTGCCAGAGGGTTTTATACTGCCTAACAGACTGCTAACCACGCTGCTACCAGAGGGTTTTATACTGCCTTACAGACTGCTAACTGCTGCCAGAGGGTTTAATACTGCCTTACAGACTGCTAACCACGCTGCTACCAGAGGGTTTTATACTGCCTTACAGACTGCTAACTACTGCCAGAGGGTTTTATACTGCCTAACAGACTGCTAACCATGCTGCTACCAGAGGGTTTTATACTGCCTTACAGACTGCTAACTACTGCCAGAGGGTTTTATACTGCCTTACAGACTGCAAACCATGCTGCTACCAGAGGGTTTTATACTGCCATACAGACTGCTAACCACGCTGCTACCAGAGGGTTTTATACTGCCTTACAGACTGCTAACCACGCTGCTACCAGAGGGTTTTATACTGCCTCACAGACTGCTAACCACACTGCTACCAGAGGGTTTTATACTGCCTTACAGACTGCTAACCACGCTGCTACCAGAGGGTTTTATACTGCCTTACAGACTGCTAACCACGCTGCTACCAGAGGGTTTTATACTGCCTTACAGACTGCTAACTACTGCCAGAGGGTTTTATACTGCCTTACAGACTGCTAACCACGCTGCTGCCAGAGGATTTTATACTGCCTTACAGACTGCTAACCACGCTGCTACCAGAGGGTTTTATACTGCCTTACAGACTGCTAACCACACTGATACCAGAGGGTTTTATACTGCCTTACAGACTGCTAACCACACTGCTGCCAGAGGGTTTTATACTGCCTTACAGACTGCTAACCACGCTGCTACCAGAGGGTTTTATACTGCCTTACAGACTGCTAACCACGCTGCTGCCAGAAGGTTTATTACTGCCTTACAGACTGCTAACCACTCTGCTGCCAGAGGGTTTTATACTGCCTTACAGACTGCTAACTACTGCCATAGGGTTTTATACTGCCTCACAGACTGCTAACCACGCTGCTACCAGAGGGTTTTATACTGCCTTACAGACTGCTAACCACTCTGCTGCCAGAGGGTTTTATACTGCCTTACAGACTGCTAACCACGCTGCTGCCAGAGGGTTTTATACTGCCTTAGAGACTGCTAACCACGCTGCTACCAGAGGGTTTTATACTGCCTCACAGACTGATAACCACACTGCTACAAGAGGGTTTTATACTGCCTTACAGACTGCTAACCACACTGATACCAGAGGGTTTTATACTGCCTTACAGACTGCTAACCACGCTGCTACCAGAAGGTTTTATACTGCCTTACAGACTGCTAACCACTCTGCTGCCAGAGGGTTTTATACTGCCTTACAGACTGCTAACCACGCTGCTGCCAGAGGGTTTTATACTGCCTTAGAGACTGCTAACCACGCTGCTACCAGAGGATTTTATACTGCCTTACAGACTGCTAACTACTGCCAGAGGGTTTTATACTGCCTTACAGACTGCTAACCACGCTGCTGCCGGAGGGTTTATTACTGCCTTACAGACTGCTAACCACGCTGCTGCCAGAAGGTTTATTACTGCCTTACAGACTGCTAACCACGCTGCTGCCAGAAGGTTTATTACTGCCTTACAGACTGCTAACCACTCTGCTGCCAGAGGGTTTTAAACTGCCTTACAGACAGCTAACTACTGCCATAGGGTTTTATACTGCCTCACAGACTGCTAACCACGCTGCTACCAGAGGGTTTTATACTGCCTTACAGACTGCTAACCACTCTGCTGCCAGAGGGTTTTATACTGCCTTACAGACTGCTAACCACGCTGCTGCCAGAGGGTTTTATACTGCCTTAGAGACTGCTAACCACGCTGCTACCAGAGCGTTTTATACTGCCTCACAGACTGATAACCACACTGCTACAAGAGGGTTTTATACTGCCTTACAGACTGCTAACCACGCTGCTACTTTTATACTGCCTAAGACTGCTAACTACTGCCAGAGGGTTTTATACTGCCTTACAGACTGCAACCACGCTGCAGCCAGAGAGTTTATTACTGCCTTACAGACTGCTAACCACGCTGCTGCCAGAAGGTTTATTACTGCCTTAGAGACTGCTAACCACGCTGCTACCAGAGGATTTTATACTGCCTTACAGACTGCTAACTACTGCCAGAGGGTTTTATACTGCCTTACAGACTGCTAACCACGCTGCTGCCGGAGGGTTTATTACTGCCTTACAGACTGCTAACCACGCTGCTGCCAGAAGGTTTATTACTGCCTTACAGACTGCTAACCACGCTGCTGCCAGAAGGTTTATTACTGCCTTACAGACTGCTAACCACTCTGCTGCCAGAGGGTTTTAAACTGCCTTACAGACAGCTAACTACTGCCATAGGGTTTTATACTGCCTCACAGACTGCTAACCACGCTGCTACCAGAGGGTTTTATACTGCCTTACAGACTGCTAACCACTCTGCTGCCAGAGGGTTTTATACTGCCTTACAGACTGCTAACCACGCTGCTGCCAGAGGGTTTTATACTGCCTTAGAGACTGCTAACCACGCTGCTACCAGAGCGTTTTATACTGCCTCACAGACTGATAACCACACTGCTACAAGAGGGTTTTATACTGCCTTACAGACTGCTAACCACGCTGCTACCAGAGGATTTTATACTGCCTTACAGACTGCTAACTACTGCCAGAGGGTTTTATACTGCTGACTGCTAACCACGCTGCAGCCAGAGAGTTTATTACTGCCTTACAGACTGCTAACCACGCTGCTGCCAGAAGGTTTATTACTGCCTTACAGACTGCTAACCACGCTGCTGCCAGAAGGTTTATTACTGCCTTACAGACTGCTAACCACTCTGCTGCCAGAGGGTTTTAAACTGCCTTACAGACAGCTAACTACTGCCATAGGGTTTTATACTGCCTCACAGACTGCTAACCACGCTGCTACCAGAGGGTTTTATACTGCCTTACAGACTGCTAACCACTCTGCTGCCAGAGGGTTTTATACTGCCTTACAGACTGCTAACCACGCTGCTGCCAGAGGGTTTTATACTGCCTTAGAGACTGCTAACCACGCTGCTACCAGAGCGTTTTTATACTGCCTCACAGACTGATAACCACACTGCTACAAGAGGGTTTTATACTGCCTTACAGACTGCTAACCACGCTGCTACCAGAGGATTTTATACTGCCTTACAGACTGCTAACTACTGCCAGAGGGTTTTATACTGCCTTACAGACTGCTAACCACGCTGCTGCCAGAGAGTTTATTACTGCCTTACAGACTGCTAACCACGCTGCTGCCAGAAGGTTTATTACTGCCTTACAGACTGCTAACCACTCTGCTGCCAGAGGGTTTTATACTGCCTTACAGACTGCTAACCACGCTGCTACCAGAGGGTTTAATACTGCCTTACAGACTGCTAACCACGCTGCTACCAGAGGGTTTTATACTGCCTTACAGACTGCTAACTACTGCCAGAGGGTTTTATACTGCCTAACAGACTGCTAACCACGCTGCTACCAGAGGGTTTTATACTGCCTTACAGACTGCTAACTGCTGCCAGAGGGTTTAATACTGCCTTACAGACTGCTAACCACGCTGCTACCAGAGGGTTTTATACTGCCTTACAGACTGCTAACTACTGCCAGAGGGTTTTATACTGCCTAACAGACTGCTAACCATGCTGCTACCAGAGGGTTTTATACTGCCTTACAGACTGCTAACTACTGCCAGAGGGTTTTATACTGCCTTACAGACTGCAAACCATGCTGCTACCAGAGGGTTTTATACTGCCATACAGACTGCTAACCACGCTGCTACCAGAGGGTTTTATACTGCCTTACAGACTGCTAACCACGCTGCTACCAGAGGGTTTTATACTGCCTCACAGACTGCTAACCACACTGCTACCAGAGGGTTTTATACTGCCTTACAGACTGCTAACCACGCTGCTACCAGAGGGTTTTATACTGCCTTACAGACTGCTAACCACGCTGCTACCAGAGGGTTTTATACTGCCTTACAGACTGCTAACTACTGCCAGAGGGTTTTATACTGCCTTACAGACTGCTAACCACGCTGCTGCCAGAGGATTTTATACTGCCTTACAGACTGCTAACCACGCTGCTACCAGAGGGTTTTATACTGCCTTACAGACTGCTAACCACACTGATACCAGAGGGTTTTATACTGCCTTACAGACTGCTAACCACACTGCTGCCAGAGGGTTTTATACTGCCTTACAGACTGCTAACCACGCTGCTACCAGAGGGTTTTATACTGCCTTACAGACTGCTAACCACGCTGCTGCCAGAAGGTTTATTACTGCCTTACAGACTGCTAACTACTGCCATAGGGTTTTATACTGCCTCACAGACTGCTAACCACGCTGCTACCAGAGGGTTTTATACTGCCTTACAGACTGCTAACCACTCTGCTGCCAGAGGGTTTTATACTGCCTTACAGACTGCTAACCACGCTGCTGCCAGAGGGTTTTATACTGCCTTAGAGACTGCTAACCACGCTGCTACCAGAGGGTTTTATACTGCCTCACAGACTGATAACCACACTGCTACAAGAGGGTTTTATACTGCCTTACAGACTGCTAACCACACTGATACCAGAGGGTTTTATACTGCCTTACAGACTGCTAACCACGCTGCTACCAGAAGGTTTTATACTGCCTTACAGACTGCTAACCACTCTGCTGCCAGAGGGTTTTATACTGCCTAACAGACTGCTAACCACGCTGCTGCCAGAGGGTTTTATACTGCCTTAGAGACTGCTAACCACGCTGCTACCAGAGGATTTTATACTGCCTTACAGACTGCTAACTACTGCCAGAGGGTTTTATACTGCCTTACAGACTGCTAACCACGCTGCTGCCGGAGGGTTTATTACTGCCTTACAGACTGCTAACCACACTGCTGCCAGAAGGTTTATTACTGCCTTACAGACTGCTAACCACGCTGCTGCCAGAAGGTTTATTACTGCCTTACAGACTGCTAACCACTCTGCTGCCAGAGGGTTTTAAACTGCCTTACAGACAGCTAACTACTGCCATAGGGTTTTATACTGCCTCACAGACTGCTAACCACGCTGCTACCAGAGGGTTTTATACTGCCTTACAGACTGCTAACCACTCTGCTGCCAGAGGGTTTTATACTGCCTTACAGACTGCTAACCACGCTGCTGCCAGAGGGTTTTATACTGCCTTAGAGACTGCTAACCACGCTGCTACCAGAGCGTTTTATACTGCCTCACAGACTGATAACCACACTGCTACAAGAGGGTTTTATACTGCCTTACAGACTGCTAACCACGCTGTTACCAGAGGATTTTATACTGCCTTACAGACTGCTAACTACTGCCAGAGGGTTTTATACTGCCTTACAGACTGCTAACCACGCTGCTGCCAGAGAGTTTATTACTGCCTTTACAGACTGCTAACCACGCTGCTGCCAGAAGGTTTATTACTGCCTTACAGACTGCTAACCACGCTGCTGCCAGAAGGTTTATTACTGCCTTACAGACTGCTAACCACTCTGCTGCCAGAGGGTTTTAAACTGCCTTACAGACAGCTAACTACTGCCATAGGGTTTTATACTGCCTCACAGACTGCTAACCACGCTGCTACCAGAGGGTTTTATACTGCCTTACAGACTGCTAACCACTCTGCTGCCAGAGGGTTTTATACTGCCTTACAGACTGCTAACCACGCTGCTGCCAGAGGGTTTTATACTGCCTTAGAGACTGCTAACCACGCTGCTACCAGAGCCTTTTATACTGCCTCACAGACTGATAACCACACTGCTACAAGAGGGTTTTATACTGCCTTACAGACTGCTAACCACGCTGCTACCAGAGGATTTTATACTGCCTTACAGACTGCTAACTACTGCCAGAGGGTTTTATACTGCCTTACAGACTGCTAACCACGCTGCTGCCAGAGAGTTTATTACTGCCTTACAGACTGCTAACCACGCTGCTGCCAGAAGGTTTATTACTGCCTTACAGACTGCTAACCACTCTGCTGCCAGAGGGTTTTATACTGCCTTACAGACTGCTAACCACGCTGCTACCAGAGGGTTTTATACTGCCTTACAGACTGCTACCCACGCTGCTACCAGAGGATTTTATACTGCCTTACAGACTGCTAACTACTGCCAGAGGGTTTTATACTGCCTTACAGACTGCTAACCACGCTGCTGCCAGAGGGTTTATTACTGCCTTACAGACTGCTAACTACTGCCAGAGGGTTTTATACTGCCTTACAGACTGCTAACCACGCTGCTGCCAGAGGGTTTATTACTGCCTTACAGACTGCTAACCACGCTGCTGCCAGAAGGTTTATTACTGCCTTACAGACTGCTAACCACTCTGCTGCCAGAGGGTTTTATACTGCCTTACAGACTGCTAACTACTGCCATAGGGTTTTATACTGCCTCACAGACTGCTAACCACGCTGCTACCAGAGGGTTTTATACTGCCTTACAGACTGCTAACCACTCTGCTGCCAGAGGGTTTTATACTGCCTTACAGACTGCTAACCACACTGCTACCAGAGGGTCTTATACTGCCTTACAGACTGCTAAACACGCTGCTGCCAGAGAGTTTTATACTGCCTTACAGACTGCTAACTACTGCCAGAAGGTTTTATACTGCCATAGAGACCGCTAACCACACCGCTACCAGAGGGTTTTATACTGCCTCACAGATTGCTAATCACGCTGCTACCAGAGGGTTTTATACTGCCTTACAGACTGCTAACCACGCTGCTACCAGAGGGTTTTATTCTGTCTTACAGACTGCTAACCACGCTGCTGCCAGAGGGTTTTATACTGGCTTACAGACTGCTAACTACTGCCATAGGGTTTTATACTGCCTAACAGACTGCTAACCACGCTGCTACCAGAGGGTTTTATACTGCCTTACAGACTGCTAACCACGCTGCTACCAGAGGGTTTTATACTGCCATACAGACTGCTAACCACGCTGCTACCAGAGGGTTTTATACTGCCTTACAGACTGCTAACCACGCTGCTGCCAGAGGGTTTTATACTGCCTTAGAGACTGCTAACCACGCTGCTACCAGAGGGTTTTATACTGCCTCACAGACTGATAACCACACTGCTACAAGAGGGTTTTATACTGCCTTACAGACTGCTAACCACGCTGCTACCAGAGGATTTTATACTGCCTTACAGACTGCTAACTACTGCCAGAGGGTTTTATACTGCCTTACAGACTGCTAACCACGCTGCTGCCAGAGGGTTTATTACTGCCTTACAGACTGCTAACCACGCTGCTGCCAGAAGTTTATTACTGCCTTACAGACTGCTAACCACTCTGCTGCCAGAGGGTTTTATACTGCCTTACAGACTGCTAACTACTGCCATAGGGTTTTATACTGCCTCACAGACTGCTAACCACGCTGCTACCAGAGGGTTTTATACTGCCTTACAGACTGCTAACCACTCTGCTGCCAGAGGGTTTTATACTGCCTTACAGACTGCTAACCACACTGCTACCAGAGGGTCTTATACTGCCTTACAGACTGCTAACCACGCTGCTGCCAGAGGGTTTATTACTGCCTTACAGACTGCTAACCACGCTGCTGCCAGAAGGTTTATTACTGCCTTACAGACTGCTAACCACTCTGCTGCCAGAGGGTTTTATACTGCCTTACAGACTGCTAACTACTGCCATAGGGTTTTAATCTGCCTCACAGACTGCTAACCACGCTGCTACCAGAGGGTTTTATACTGCCTTACAGACTGCTAACCACTCTGCTGCCAGAGGGTTTTATACTGCCTTACAGACTGCTAACCACACTGCTACCAGAGGGTCTTATACTGCCTTACAGACTGCTAAACACGCTGCTGCCAGAGAGTTTTATACTGCCTTACAGACTGCTAACTACTGCCAGAAGGTTTTATACTGCCATAGAGACCGCTAACCACACCGCTACCAGAGGGTTTTATACTGCCTCACAGACTGCTAATCACGCTGCTACCAGAGGGTTTTATACTGCCTTACAGACTGCTAACCACGCTGCTACCAGAGGGTTTTATTCTGTCTTACAGACTGCTAACCACGCTGCTGCCAGAGGGTTTTATACTGGCTTACAGACTGCTAACTACTGCCATAGGGTTTTATACTGCCTAACAGACTGCTAACCACGCTGCTACCAGAGGGTTTTATACTGCCTTACAGACTGCTAACCACGCTGCTACCAGAGGGTTTTATACTGCCATACAGACTGCTAACCACGCTGCTACCAGAGGGTTTTATACTGCCTTACAGACTGCTAACCACGCTGCTGCCAGAGGGTTTTATACTGCCTTAGAGACTGCTAACCACGCTGCTACCAGAGGGTTTTATACTGCCTCACAGACTGATAACCACACTGCTACAAGAGGGTTTTATACTGCCTTACAGACTGCTAACCACGCTGCTACCAGAGGATTTTATACTGCCTTACAGACTGCTAACTACTGCCAGAGGGTTTTATACTGCCTTACAGACTGCTAACCACGCTGCTGCCAGAGGGTTTATTACTGCCTTACAGACTGCTAACCACGCTGCTGCCAGAAGGTTTATTACTGCCTTACAGACTGCTAACCACTCTGCTGCCAGAGGGTTTTATACTGCCTTACAGACTGCTAACTACTGCCATAGGGTTTTATACTGCCTCACAGACTGCTAACCACGCTGCTACCAGAGGGTTTTATACTGCCTTACAGACTGCTAACCACTCTGCTGCCAGAGGGTTTTATACTGCCTTACAGACTGCTAACCACACTGCTACCAGAGGGTCTTATACTGCCTTACAGACTGCTAAACACGCTGCTGCCAGAGGGTTTTATACTGCCATACAGACTGCTAACCACGCTGCTACCAGAGGGTTTTATACTGCCATAGAGACCGCTAACCACACTGCTACCAGAGGGTTTTATACTGCCTTACAGACTGCTAACCACGCTGCTACCAGAAGGTTTTATACTGCCTTACAGACTGCTAACCACACTGCTACCAGAGGGTTTTAAACTGCCTTACAGACTGCTAACCACACTGCTACCAGAGGGTTTTAAACTGCCTTACAGACTGCTAACCACGCTGCTACCAGAGGGTTTTAAACTGCCTTACAGACTGCTAACTACAGCCAGAGGGTTTTATACTGCCTTACAGACTGCTAACCACGCTGCTACCAGAGGGTTTTATACTGCCTTACAGACTGCTAAGAGGGTTTTATACCACGCTGCTACCAGAGGGTTTTAT
>NW_024608755.1:0-78952 GCF_018296145.1 Oncorhynchus tshawytscha | reverse complement strand
TTTTGTGATCACCATGTTAACGAGTTATTCTTGATCTACTCTACTGCGTATATCATAATATTTTCTAAACCCTATGAGACGGATCAATATCTCAAATGGTTTTGTTGTTGGACTTTGTACGGTGTTGTATAAGAGATAATACTTTATAGCACAGGGCATGAAATGAATCAAATATATATAACAAAATCCGTTAAGAACAAATTCTTATTTACAATGACAGCCTACCCTGACAAACCCTAACACGGAAGATGCTGGGCCAATTGTGCACCGCGCTATGAGATTCCGAATCACGGCCGGTGGTGATACAGCCTGGATTTGAACTGTGTGTGTAGTGAAGACTGTAGCACTGAGATGCAGTGCCTTAGACCGCTCCGCCACTCTGGAGCATATAATTAGACACACATATTTATCCATGATAACAGATATAGGTTTCTCTCTGTGTTGTGACTCTTTATCTCTCTGAAAATGAAAACTAGGTGATGTGCTCCAGAGTAATAATCAGATTACCGACCATTTAATCCCACCGTACCTTCTCCACTGGTCATGGGTGCACCTCAGCCACGCTCAAGGTCCTAAACAACATCATAACTTTATCGATAAAAGACATTACTGTGCAGCCGTATTCATCAACCTGGCCAAGGCTTTCGACTTCTGTCAATCAAATCACATTCTTATTGGCAGACTCGACAGCCTTGGTTTCTCAAATGATTGCCTCACCTGGTTTACCAACTACTTCTGATAGAGTTCAGCGTGTCAAATCGGAGGGCCTGTTGTCGGGACCTCTGGCAGTCTCTATGGGGGTGCCACAGGGTTCACCTCTCGGGCGACTCTCTTCTCTGTATACATCAATGATGTCGCGCTTGCTGCTGGTGATTCTCTGATCCACCTCTACGCAGACGACACCATTCTGTATACTTGGCCCCTCTTTGGACACTGTGTTAACTAACTTCCAGACGGGCTTCAATGCCATACAACTCTCCTTCCGTGGCCTCCAACTGCTCTTAAATGCAAGTAAAACTAAATACATGCTATTCAACCGATTACTGCCCGCACACGCCCGCCAGTCCAGCATCACTACTCTGGACGATTCTGACTTAGAATACGTGGACAACTACAAATACCTAGGGTGTCTGATTAGACTGTAAACTCTCCTTCTAGACTCACATTAAGCATCTCCAATCCAAATGAAATCTAGTATCGGCTTCCTATATCGCAACAAAGCATCCTTCACTCATGCTGCCAAACATACCCTCGTAAACTGACCATCCTACCGATCCTCGACTTCGGCGATGTCATCTATAAAAATAGCCTCCAACACTCTAATCAACAAATTGGAAGCAGTCTATCACAGTGCCATCTGTTTTGTCACCAAAGCCCCATACACTACCCATCACTGCGACCTGTACGCTCTCGTTGGTTCGCCCTCGCTTCATACTCGTCGCCAAACCCACTGGCTACGGGTTATCTACAAGTCTCTGCTAGGTAAAGCCCACCTTATAAAGCCCCAGCTCACTGGTCACCATAGCGCACCCACTCGTAGTACGTGCTCCAGCAGGTATATCTCACTGGTCACCCCCAAAGCCAAATCCTCCTTTGGTCGCCTTTCCTTCCAGTTTGCACAGTTCTCTGCTGTCAATGACTGGAACGAACTGCAAAAATCACTGAAGCTGGAGACTCATATCTTCCTCACTAGCTTTAAGCACCAGCTGTCAGAGCAGCTAACAGATCACTGCACCTGTACATAGCCCATCTATCTACCTCATCCCCATACTGTATTTATTTATTTATTTTGCTCCTTTGCACCCAGTATCTCATATTCCTCTTCTGCACATCTTCCATTCCAGTGTTTAATTGCTATATTGTAATTACTTAGTCACCATTGGCTTATTTATTGCCTTAACTCCTTATCTTACCTCATTTGCACTCACTGTATATAAACTTTTGTTTTATTTTTTCTATTTTTTTCTATTGTATTATTGACTGTATGTTTTGTTTATTCCATGTGTAACTCTGTGTTGTTCTATGTGTCGAATTGCTATGCTTTTATCTTGGCCAGGTCGCAGTTGCAAATGAGAACTTGTTCTCAACTAGCCTACCTGGTTAAATAAAGGTGTTGCCTATTTTTAAATAAATCACTACCAACCGTTGAGGTTATTATTTTACAGTACCTCCTTGCAACAACAGCGTATTTGTAAATGCTATTCTCAACGCTTTTTACCGTGATTGGTTCATACTCGCCACGCATCGAATCTACACCAATCAGAGTTGAGTATGATATTTCATCGTTATTTCACATGGACCATCTTCACTAGCCAATAGTTATGCGGCATTGGTGTAAAACAGGCACTTCTGTCCAATGAGATAAAGCAGGAGGAAGGTCTATCTGATCTCAGGTCGCCTGGTGTGGAGCTCCCTTCCCGCCTGCGGAGCAGACAGAAGAGAGGTGAAGGAGTTGGACCCGAAGGAGAGTTGGACCCAAAGGAGAGTTGACCTAAAGGAGAGTTGGGCCCAAAGGAGAGTTGAACCCAAAGGAGAGTTGGACCCAAAGGAGAGTTGGACCTAAAGGAGAGTTGGGCCCAAAGAGTTGGGCCCAAAGGAGAGTTGAACCTAAAGGAGAGTTGGGACCCAAAGGAGAGTTGACCCAAAGGAGAGTTGGACAAGCTTTAATAAAACATAATTTTAACATAGCTGGCTATATCGTAACCTCTCGCTTTTAACTTAGATTTGTGAAACAACACGTTTTTTTTCCCCCCGCGTTTTTTCAAAGTTTACGGACATGTTTGAGAAGATCGCTCGTAGTTATTAACTTGTTACCGGTGTTTACGGTGTCTACCACCACCCTGGTACCTGTTACCCCCTCCAGCCCCTGGCCCTGTCTCTTCTCTGCCTCCTCAGATAACCTCGATCTGGGAAAGATGGTGTCGTGGATGATCTCCAGAAGCGTTGTGTGTTAAAGACGAGAATTGTATATTGTATTTAGCTGAAATGATCATTATCAGACGAGTTGTTTTAAAGCTGTTTTCTGTAGCTAGCTGGAGAGCTAACTAAGTAGCTAGCTAACGCTAATTTTAGCACGGCACTTCAACTAACTTTTAATTAAGCAAAGCAATTTCGCTTATTGTAATGGTATTAATTTCGAATTTATATTTGTGAAAGTTATGTAGAAGTTCTGTAAAACTTTTAAAAAAACAACAACAACTCAATTGTCAACATTGGGAAGTAATTACCTAATAGTTATTGTTGCTAGCTAATGTTAGCTTGTTGTTGTTTACGTTTTTTGTCCCTGTAACTAAGTAACTAAGGATGTTTAACCACGTCTTAACTAGCTAGAGGCAGCTCAGTGAGTTATGCTCTCTGGAAACTAGTTAGTTAGTTAAATGAGTTAGCTAGTTAGTTAGTTAGCTTTGGAACCGAAATACTTCCCATCTGTGTGGACTGGTAGATTCAGTGGGATGTTTAGCCTGAAGTTTGTGGTTTAATGGAAACAGGGAATGTGGTGCGGTTCGGACTAAAGTTGGTTTCAGATGTTTATTTGATAGCGAAGGACACATTTCACTTTACATCAAGTAGAGTTAATTCGAGAGAATTCATTTGCCTTTGCATTTTGGTAAAGCCGGCTTTATCGTGGTAGGGTTATTTTCCGTCTCCGTCCTCCAGAATAATGCACACCTCAGCCCAACTAATACAGACTTCCAATATTGTGTCCCATGACTACTAGTTAGTTTGCTGACCACAAGTATGTGAGATCTGATGATGGATGAGTTTGTACATTTTAGAGAAAGAAAACGCCCAGTTTTTACTCTGATCTCCTCACAACTCATGGCCCAGTACAATTACATAACTGTACTGTAGGCTACAGTACATGGAAGGGAAGACTGCTTCAGGTGTGATTGGGAGAAGAGACAGCACAGTATTTACAGTCTACTCTGTGTCCTGTTCTTCCACTGTAGCCTAGACTGGGGCATAAATCACTGGTAAAGGCATCCTGTCAATGCTTCAAAACAATCAGACAATTCATTGAAAAGTAATGCATAAGTGAAAGCATTAGACAACATGTTCTGGTCTACAGGGCTAGCTAGTAGCCATATGCATTAGACAACACATGTTCTGGTCTAAAGGGCTAGTAGCCATATGCATTAGACAACACATGTTCTGGTCTACAGGGCTAGCTAGTAGCCATATGCATTAGACAACACATGTTCTGGTCTACAGGGCTAGCTAGTAGCCATATGCATTAGACAACACATGTTCTGGTCTAAAGGGCTAGCTAGTAGCCATATGCATTAGACAACACATGTTCTGGTCTAAAGGGCTAGCTAGTAGCCATATGCATTAGACAACACATGTTCTGGTCTACAGGGCTAGTAGCCATATGCATTAGACAACATGTTCTGGTCTACAGGGCTAGTAGCCATATGCATTAGACAACACATGTTCTGGTCTAAAGGGCTAGCTAGTAGCCATATGCATTAGACAACACATGTTCTGGTCTACAGGGCTAGCTAGTAGCCATATGCATTAGACAACACATGTTCTGGTCTAAAGGGCTAGTAGCCATTGCATTAGACAACACATGTTCTGGTCTAAAGGGCTAGCTAGTAGCCATATGCATTAGACAACACATGTTCTGGTCTACAGGGCTAGCTAGTAGCCATATGCATTAGACAACACCTGTTATGGTCTACAGGGCTAGTAGCCATATGCATTAGATAGCACATGTTCTGGTCTACAGGGCTAGCTAGTAGCCATATGCATTAGATAACACATGTTCTGGTCTACAGGGCTAGCTAGTAGCCATATGCATTAGATAACACATGTTCTGGTCTACAGGGCTAGCTAGTAGCCATATGCATTAGACAACACATGTTCTGGTCTACAGGGCTAGCTAGTAGCCATATGCATTAGACAACACATGTTCTGGTCTACAGGGCTAGTAGCCATATGCATTAGACAACACATGTTCTAGTCAAGTTAACTTGGCAGTTACGGTCTGCCTGTATCCACGTTTGCGTTTCAAGTTCTAAGTCTGAAGTCTTGAGGGCAGAACTAGGCTCCTGCACTGATTCTGACGTCGCTCTGGTTTCACCTAATCAAATTAACCTGATCATGTGACTAATCACATGATTTAATTCACCAATGACAAAAATAACTTTCAAATGTACTGGGGCATGTGTTGTACAGCCTTGTTTAAGTGGTTATTACAGTTATTTAAGCACGTTATGGTTTAGTGGATTATCTTGTCTCCCAAGTCACGGTGAACCGTAAGCATGTGTAAAACCAGTTTTTCCAGACTGCTGTGTGGCGTTGGCTGGGTCCTTTCCATAGGTTAGTCATTATAAGGTGTGTTCATGATTGATTTGTTTTTGAGGCGTCGTGGAATAGGAATGTGAAATTAGTCATGTAATATACAATGAACTCGCTGTTTATGTGAGCACATTTGTTTACATCTTTGGACATGTTGGGGGTCAATTTGAGTATTTCTTACTACACTGAACAAAAAATATTAATCGCAAAATGCAACAATTTCAAAGTTACAGTTTATATAAGGCAATCAATCAATTGAAATAAAGAAATTAGGCCTTAATTTATGGGTTTCACATGACTGGGAATACAGATATACATCTGTTGGTCACAGATGCACTACATGACTGGGAATACAGTCTGTTGGTCACAGATACACCACATGACTGGGAATACAGTCTGTCGGTCACAGATACACCACATGACTGGGAATACAGTCTGTCGGTCACAGATACACTACATGACTGGGAATACAGTCTGCCGGTCACAGATGCACTACATGACTGGGAATCACTGTCGGTCACATACACCACATGACTGGGAATACAGTCTGTCGGTCACAGATACACCACATGACTGGGAATACAGTCTGTCGGTCACAGATACACCACATGACTGGGAATACAGTCTGTCGGTCACAGATACACTACATGACTGGGAATACAGTCTGTCGGTCACAGATACACTACATGACTGGGAATACAGTCTGTCGGTCACAGATACACCACATGACTGGGAATACAGTCTGTCGGTCACAGATGCACCACATGACTGGGAATACAGTCTGTCGGTCACAGATGCACCACATGACTGGGAATACAGTCTGTCGGTCACAGATGCACTACATGACTGGGAATACAGTCTGTCGGTCACAGATGCACTACATGACTGGGAATACAGTCTGTCGGTCACAGATGCACCACATGACTGGGAATACAGTCTGTCGGTCACAGATGCACTACATGACTGGGAATACAGTCTGTCGGTCACAGATACACCACATGACTGGGAATACAGTCTGTTGGTCACAGATACACCACATGACTGGGAATACAGTCTGTCGGTCACAGATACACCACATGACTGGGAATACAGTCTGTCGGTCACAGATACACTACATGACTGGGAATACAGTCTGTCGGTCACAGATGCACTACATGACTGGGAATACAGTCTGTCGGTCACAGATGCACCACATGACTGGGAATACAGTCTGTCGGTCACAGATGCACCACATGACTGGATCAGTAACCAGACCAGAACACAATAGTACGGTTCATCAGTAACCAGACCAGAACACAATAGTACGGTTCATCAGTAACCAGACCAGAACACAATGGTACGGTTCATCAGAAACCAGACCATGGTATGTTCATCAGTAACCTGACCAGAACACAATAGTACGGTTCATCAGTAACCAGACCAGAACACAATAGTACGGTTCATCAGTAACCAGACCAGAACACAACAGTACGGTTCATCAGTAACCAGACACTTTGTTTTTGTGATTGTAGTAATCACCATGTTAATGAGTTATTCTTGATCTACTCTACTGCGTATATCATAATATTTTATAAACCCTATGAGACGGATCAATATCTCAAATGGTTTTGTTGTTGGACTTTGTACGGTGTTGTATAAGAGATAATACTTTATAGCACAGGGCATGAAATGAATCAATATATATATATAACTAGGCAAGTCAGTTAAGAACAAATTCTTATTTACAATGACAGCCTACCCCGGCCAAACCCTAACACGGAAGATGCTGGGCCAATTGTGCACCGCCATATGAGATTCCCAATCACAGCCGGTGGTGATACAGCCTGGATTTGAACTGTGTGTGTAGTGAAGCCTGTAGCACTGAGATGCAGTGCCTTCGACCGCTCCGCCACTCTGGAGCATATAATTACACACACATATTTATCCATGATAACAGATATAGGTTTCTCTCTGTGTTGTGACTCTTTATCTCTCTGAAAATGAAAACTAGGTGATGTGCTCCAGAGTAATTAATCAGATTACTGACCATTTTGAATCCCACCGTACCTTCTCCACTGGTCACGGGTGCACCTCAGCCACGCTCAAGGTCCTAAACGACATCATAACCGCCATCGATAAAGACATTACTGTGCAGCCGTATTCATCAACCTGGCCAAGGCTTTCGACTCTGTCAATCAAATCACATTCTTATTGGCAGACTCGACAGCCTTGGTTTCTCAAATGATTGCCTCACCTGGTTTACCAACTACTTCTCTGATAGAGTTCAGCGTGTCAAATCGGAGGGCCTGTTGTCGGGACCTCTGGCAGTCTCTATGGGGTGCCACAGGGTTCAATTCTCGGGCCGACTCTCTTCTCTGTATACATCAATGATGTTGCGCTTGCTGCTGGTGATTCTCTGATCCACCTCTACGCAGACGACACCATTCTGTATACTTCTGGCCCCTCTTTGGACACTGTGTTAACTAACTTCCAGGCGGGTTTCAATGCCATACAACTCTCCTTCCGTGGCCTCCAACTGCTCTTAAATGCAAGTAAAACTAAATACATGCTATTCAACCGATTACTGCCTGCACACGCCCGCCAGTCCAGCATCACTACTCTGGACGGTTCTGACTTAGAATACGTGGACAACTACAAATACCTAGGTGTCTGGTTAGACTGTAAACTCTCCTTCTAGACTCACATTAAGCATCTCCAATCCAAAATGAAATCTAGTATCGGCTTCCTATATCGCAACAAAGCATCCTTCACTCATGCTGCCAAACATACCCTCGTAAAACTGACCATCCTACCGATCCTCGACTTCGGCGATGTCATCTATAAAATAGCCTCCAACATTCTAATCAACAAATTGGAAGTAGTCTATCACAGTGCCATCTGTTTTGTCACCAAAGCCCCATACACTACCCACCATTGTGACCTGTACGCTCTCGTTGGTTCGCCCTCGCTTCATACTCGTCGCCAAACCCACTGGCTACGGGTTATCTACAAGTCTCTGCTAGGTAAAGCCCCGCCTTATCTCAGCTCACTGGTCACCATAGTGCACCCACTCGTAGTACGTGCTCCAGCAGGTATATCTCACTGGTCACCCCCAAAGCCAAATCCTCCTTTGGTCGCCTTTCCTTCCAGTTTGCACAGTTCTCTGCTGTCAATGACTGGAACGAACTGCAAAAATCACTGAAGCTGGAGACTCATATCTTCCTCACTAGCTTTAAGCACCAGCTGTCAGAGCAGCTAACAGATCACTGCACCTGTACATAGCCCATCTATCTACCTCATCCCCATACTGTATTTATTTATTTATTTTGCTCCTTTGCACCCCATTATCTCATATTCCTCTTCTGCACATCTTCCATTCCAGTGTTTAATTGCTATATTGTAATTACTTAGTCACCATTGGCTTATTTATTGCCTTAACTCCTTATCTTACCTCATTTGCACTCACTGTATATAAACTTTTTGTTTTATTTTTTCTATTTTTTTCTATTGTATTATTGACTATGTTTTGTTTATTCCATGTGTAACTCTGTGTTGTTCTATGTGTCGAATTGCTATGCTTTATCTTGGCCAGGTCGCAGTTGCAAATGAGAACTTGTTCTCAACTAGCCTACCTGGTTAAATAAAGGTGTTGTCTATTTTTAAATAAATCACTACCAACCGTTGAGGTTATTATTTTACAGTACCTCCTTGCAACAACAGCGTATTTGTAAAGCAACAATTACTATTCTCAACGCTTTTTACCGTGATTGGTTCATACTCGCCACGCATCGAATCTACACCAATCAGATTTGAGTATGATATTTCATCGTTATTTCACATGGACCATCTTCACTAGCCAATAGTTATGCGGCATTGGTGTAAACAGGCACTTCTGTCCAATGAGATAAAGCAGGAGGAAGGTCTATCTGATCTCAGGTCGCCTGGTGTGGAGCTCCTTCCTGCCTGCGGAGCACAGACAGAAGAGAGGTGAAGGAGTTGGAAAGGAGTTGGACCCAAAGGAGAGTTGGACCCAAAGGAGAGTTGGACCCAAGGAGAGTTGGACCCAAAGGTTGGACCCAAAGGAGAGTTGGACCCAAAGGAGAGTTGGACCCAAAGGAGAGTTGGACCCAAAGGAGAGTTGGACCCAAAGGAGAGTTGGACCCAAAGGAGAGTTGGACCCAAAGGAGAGTTGAACCCAAAGGAGAGTTGGACCCAAAGGAGAGTTGAACCCAAAGGAGAGTTGGACCCAAAGGAGAGTTGAGGAGTTGGACCCAAGGAGAGGAGAGTTGGACAAGCTTTAATAAAACATAATTTTAACATAGCTGGCTAAATCGTAACCTCTCGCTTTTAACTTAGATTTGTGAAACAACACTTTTTTTCCCCGTTTTTTTTTCAAAGTTTACGGACATGTTTGAGAAGATCGCTCGTAGTTATTAACTTGTTACCGGTGTTTACGGTGTCTACCACCACCCCGGTGTACCCGTTACCCCTCCAGCCCCTGGGCCCTGTCTCTCTCTTCTGCCTCTCAGATAACCTCGATCTGGGAAAGATGGTGTCGTGGATGATCTCCAGAAGCGTTGTGTAAGTTAAAGACGAGAATTGTATATTGTATTTAGCTGAAATGATCATTATCAGACGAGTTGTTTTAAAGCTGTTTTCTGTAGCTAGCTGGAGAGCTAACCAAGTAGCTAGCTAACGCTAATTTTAGCACGGCACTTCAACTAACTTTTAATTAAGCAAAGCAATTTCGCTTATTGTAATGGTATTAATTTCGAATTTATATTTGTGAAAGTTATGTAGAAGTTCTGTAAAAACTTTTTAAAAAACAACAACAACCTCATATTGTCAACATTGGGAAGTAATTACCTAATAGTTACCTTGCTAGCTAATGTTAGCTTGTTGTTGTTTACGTTTTTTGTCCCTGTAACTAAGTAACTAAGGATGTTTAACCACGTCTTAACTAGCTAGAGGCAGCTCAGTGAGTTATGCTCTCTGGGAACTAGTTAGTTAAATGAGTTAGCTAGTTAGTTAGTTAGTTAGCTTTGGAACCGAAATACTTCCCATCTGTGTGGACTGTGGTAGATTCAGTGGGATGTTTAGGCCTGAAGTTTGTGGTTTAATGGAAACACGGAATGTGGTGCGGTTCGGACTAAAGTTGGTTTCAGATGTTTATTTGATAGCGAAGGACACATTTCACTTTACATCAAGTAGAGTTAATTCGAGAGAATTCATTTGCCTTTGCATTTTGGTAAAGCCGGCTTTATCGTGGTAGGGTTATTTTCCGTCTCCGTCCTCCAGAAAAATGCACACCTCAAGTAGCCCAACTAATACAGACTTCCAATATTGTGTCCCATGACTACTAGTTAGTTTGCTGACCACACAAGTATGTGAGATCTGATGATGGATGAGTTTGTACATTTTAGAGAAAGAAAACGCCCAGTTTTTACTCTGATCTCACAACTCATGGCCCAGTACAATTACATAACTGTACTGTAGGCTACAGTACATGGAAGGGGGAGACTGCTTCAGGTGTGATTGGGAGAAGAGACAGCACAGTATTTACAGTCTACTCTGTGTCCTGTTCCTCCACTGTAGCCTAGACTGGGCATAAATCACTGGTAAAGGCATCCTGTCAATGCTTCAAAACAATCAGACAATTCATTTAAAAGTAATGCATAAGTGAAAGCATTAGACAACATGTTCTGGTCTAAAGGGCTAGCTAGTAGCCATATGCATTAGACAACACATGTTCTGGTCTAAAGGGCTAGCTAGTAGCCATATGCATTAGACAACACATGTTCTGGTCTACAGGGCTAGTAGCCATATGCATTAGACAACACATGTTCTGGTCTAAAGGGCTAGCTAGTAGCCATATGCATTAGACAACACATGTTCTGGTCTAAAGGGCTAGCTAGTAGCCATATGCATTAGACAACACATGTTCTGGTCTAAAGGGCTAGCTAGTAGCCATATGCATTAGACAACACATGTTCTGGTCTAAAGGGCTAGCTAGTAGCCATATGCATTAGACAACACATGTTCTGGTCTACAGGGCTAGTAGCCATATGCATTAGACAACATGTTCTGGTCTAAAGGGCTAGTAGCCATATGCATTAGATAACACATGTTCTGGTCTACAGGGCTAGTAGCCATTGCATTAGACAACACATGTTCTGGTCTACAGGGCTAGTAGCCTATTGCATTAGACAACACATGTTCTGGTCTAAAGGGCTAAAGCTAGTAGCCATATGCATTAGACAACACATGTTCTGGTCTACAGGGCTAGCTAGTAGCCATATGCATTAGACAACACCTGTTATGGTCTACAGGGCTAGTAGCCATATGCATTAGACAGCACATGTTCTGGTCTACAGGGCTAGCTAGTAGCCATATGCATTAGATAACACATGTTCTGGTCTACAGGGCTAGCTAGTAGCCATATGCATTAGACAACACATGTTCTGGTCTACAGGGCTAGCTAGTAGCCATATGCATTAGACAACATGTTCTGGTCTACAGGGCTAGCTAGTAGCCATATGCATTAGATAACACATGTTCTGGTCTACAGGGCTAGTAGCCATATGCATTAGACAGCACATGTTCTTCTCTACGGGGCTAGTAGCCATATTACGCTGCAGACAAGTTAACTTGGCAGTTACGGTCTGCCTGTGTCCACGTTTGGCGTTTCAAGTTCTAAGTCTGAAGTCTTGAGGGCAGAACTAGGCTCCTGCACTGATTCTGACGTCGCTCTGGTTTCACCTAATCAAATTAACCTGATCATGTGACTAATCACATGATTTAATTCACCAATGACAAAAATAACTTTCAAATGTACTGGGGCATGTGTTGTACAGCCTTGTTTAAGTGGTTATTACAGTTATTTAAGCACGTTATGGTTTAGTGGATTATCTTGTCTCCCAAGTCACGGTGAACCGTAAGCATGTGTAAAACCAGTTTTTCCAGACTGCTGTGTGGCGTTGGCTGGGTCCTTTCCATAGGTTAGTCATTATAAGGTGTGTTCATGATTGATTTGTTTTTGAGCGTCGTGGAATAGGAATGTGAAATTAGTCATGTAATATACAATGAACTCGCTGTTTATGTGAGCACATTTGTTTACATCTTTGGACATGTTGGGGGGTCAATTTGAATATTTCTTACTACACTGAACAAAAAATATTAATCGCAAAATGCAACAATTTCAAAGTTACAGTTTATATAAGGCAATCAATCAATTGAAATAAAGAAATTAGGCCTTAATTTATGGGTTTCACATGACTGGGAATACAGATATACATCTGTTGGTCACAGATACACCACATGACTGGGAATACAGTCTGTCGGTCACAGATACACTACATGACTGGGAATACAGTCTGTTGGTCACAGATGCACTACATGACTGGGAATACAGTCTGTCGGTCACAGATGCACTACATGACTGGGAATACAGTCTGTCGGTCACAGATGCACCACATGACTGGGAATACAGTCTGTCGGTCACAGATGCACTACATGACTGGGAATACAGTCTGTCGGTCACAGATGCACTACATGACTGGGAATACAGTCTGTTGGTCACAGATGCACTACATGACTGGGAATACAGTCTGTTACAGGGAATTCAGCAGAGTTCTCTTGAGACATTTTTAAAACTCACTGAAACTCTGAAAATAAATATATGGGCAAATGATACCTAACATGATGCTAATAATTGACCTGCATTACGGCAGGCAGCTAACTGTTAAATTACACTTTCCATCCTTACTGGGAAGGTCAGTCTCTGCGCTCACAGATGCACCTGTGACTGAGACATACAGTCTGTAGGTCCAATGACGTAGTATGACTCTGAATACAGTCTGTGGTTTTGGCCTAACTGACTGGGAATACAGTCGCCATTTTAACCTCAAAAGATGGATGACAGGACCACCGCTAAATTGTGCTGTAGCAACAGATGTGTATTTCCACATGGGGAATATCAGCCCTTTACCCCTGTAGCTGAAACCAGATGTTGGGTTGATATCAGTCTGCCTGGGTCTTAAAATCCTTCCTCCGTCTTTATCCCAGAATACATCTGACTCTCTCCCAGGCTTCATGCTAGGGCCGTGATACAGTGGGTGTACTGTCAGACATTACATTTTTTTTTTTTTTACCAGAACTGGGAAAGTTGATCTAAAACAGAATGTCAAGGCTTGTGTATCTGGGAATACTGCATACTGCTAGAGATTTCACACAATGTTTCAATAAGCCTCTGCAGGCTCTGTCTCCTTCATGGTCAATGTTTCTGGAGAAATATTCCTCCTCCCCTGTGTCAAAATATGCAGCCTGCATGACTGGGACAGGGTCTATTTCTGCAGGCCAACAATGATTTATGTTTTATTTGGATTGTCCATCTGTAGATGCTCTATAGACTAACTACTAGCGCTAACCTTACCCTTCTCCTAACCCTTAACATGAACCCTGACCTCTTAACCCTTAACATGAACCCTGACCTCTTAACCCTTAACATGAAGCCTTAACATGACCTCTTAACCCTTATCCTAAGCCTAAACATAACCCTGACCTCTTAACCCTTTTCCTAAACCTAAACTTAACCTAGCCTTAAAATAAACCCTAACCTGAGCAAGTAATTACTTATCAACAGGTAGTTTGTTGATAGTATGACCATCCTGTAAGCATCTACAGATGGAAAATCTGGATTGTCAAATAAAGCATGACCCAATGATTGTGTCCTGAGACCTGATGGTGGGGTACCAGGACAACAACCTCTCCTTCAACGTCAGCAAGACAAAGGATCTGATGGTGGGGTACCAGGACAACAACCTCTCCTTCAACGTCAGCAAGACAAAGGATCTGATGGTGGGGTACCAGGACAACAACCTCTCCTTCAACGTCAGCAAGACGAAGGATCTGATGGTGGGGTACCAGGACAACAACCTCTCCTTCAACGTCAGCAAGACAAAGGAGCTGATGGTGGACTACAGGAAACGGAGGGCCGAGCCACGCCCCCATCACTCCCCCGTTCACATCGACGGGGCTGTAATGGAGCGGGTGATATCTTGGTCCATGGAGCCACGCCCCCATCACACCCCCGTTCACATCGACCCATAGTGGAGCGGGTCGAGGGCTTGGTCCATGGAGCCACGCCCCTCACGCCCCCGTTCACATCGACGGGGCTGTAGTGGAGCGGGTCAAGTTCCTCTGTGTTCACATCAATAACAATCTATCGTGGTCCAAACACACCTAGAACTGTGAAGATGGTACCTTCAGATCCTCAAAGTTCTTCACCATTGAGAGCGTCTTGACTGACTGCTTGACATCAGACCACAAGGCACCACAGAGGGTAGTGCGGCCCAGTACGTCCCTGGGGCCAAGCTTCCTGCCATCCAGGACCTCTATACCAGGCGGTGTCAGGGGAAGGCACCACAGAGGGTAGTGCGGCCCAGTACGTCCCTGGGGCCAAGCTTCCTGCCATCCAGGACCTCTATACCAGGCGGTGTCAGGGGAAGGCACCACAGAGGGTAGTGCGGCCAGTCGTCCCTGGGGCCAAGCTTCCTGCCATCCAGGACCTCTATACCAGGCGGTGTCAGGGGAAGGCACCACAGAGGGTAGTGCGACCCAGTAACCCTGGGGCCAAGCTTCCTGCCATCCAGGACCTCTATACCAGGGAGCGTCAGAGGAAGGCCCTAAAGATTGTCAAAGACTCCAGCCACGCTTGTCATAGACTGTTCCCTATTTCTGCACTGCAAGTCAGTCTGGAACCAATAGGACCCTGAACAGCTTCTACCCTCGAGGGTGGCAGGTAGCCTAGCGGTTAAGTGTTGGCACAGTAACCAAAAGATCGCTGGTTCAAATCCCGAGCTGGCAGTTAACTCACAACAACAGCTCCCTGGGCGCCGACAACGTGGGTTTTTAAGGCCTTTAACTCTGTGATCAGAGGGGTTAAATGCAGAAGACTCATTTAAGTTGAATGCGTTGTTGTACAACTGACAAGGTTTTACCTTCCCATTAGACTAGTTAGTGCAGGAAGCTATTTGAACTATTCAACTATCTGCATTTTCACTAACTTGTATGACTCATCACATACGCTGCTACTCTGATCAGTCACTATATTCCTAGTTATATGTACATATCTACTTCAATTACTTGACACTCCCTGTATATAGCCGTGTTATTACCTGGTACTTCCTGTATATAGCCGTGTTATTACCTGGTACTTCCTGTATGTAGCCGTGTTATTACCTGGTACTTCCTGTATGTAGCCGTGTTATTACCTGGTACTTCCTGTGTGTAGCCGTGTTATTACCTGGTACTCCCTGTGTGTAGCCGTGTTATTACCTGGTACTTCCTGTGTGTAGCCGTGTTATTACCTGGTACTCCTGTGTGTAGCCGTGTTATTACCTGGTACTTCCTGTGTGTAGCCGTGTTATTACCTGGTACTTCCTGTGTGTAGCCGTGTTATTACCTGGCACTTCCTGTGTGTAGCCGTGCTATTACCTGGTACTTCCTGTGTGTAGCCGTGCTATTACCTGGTACTTCCTGTGTGTAGCCGTGTTATTACCTGGTACTTCCTGTGTGTAGCCGTGTTATTACCTGGTACTTCCTGTGTGTAGCCGTGTTATTACCTGGTACTTCCTGTGTGTAGCCGTGTTATTACCTGGTATCCTGCAGGGCAGCTCCTGTTCAAACGGAAGAGCTAGATGAGGTGTGATAATATGCATATGCTTTATCATTATCTTTACTTTAAATGGTGGACTAAGTCATTGCTGTCCAGTAGGAAGGGATGTTGGCGTTTTCTTCCCAGTGTAAATCTACTTCTGTGGTGTCTACTGCCTGCTATCTGTGTTGTGGGTGGCGCTAGATTAAGCTGATTTTTAAGAACAGCAGCCAAATTGAAGGAAAAATGGCACCTTTTTAACTAAGCAGACCACCGTTTGAATTCAACAAGTAGCTGTTACATGGAAGGACTTCTCCTTCTTCCCTGTTGGAGGCTTAGAGAAGGGACTGTCTGACTACAGCCAACCACGGCTATTCTTGGAGACCCTCAGCTGTTGCCATAGAAACAGCAAAATAAACTCTGTCGTGGAGGCGAGTGAGGTGGATCCCTGGACAGAGGCCATGAAACATAAAACGAACAGGAAGAGAATGTCACTCTTATACGCTCGTTGGCCAGTTTATTAGGTACACCCATCTAGGGTTGGATCCACCTTTGCCTCCAGAACACTGTGAATTCTTCAGGGAATCAATTTGCTACATTTTTATAAAGGGACCTTGAATAAAGAGATCCCTGGAATGAGTAGATTGAAGTGAGGGGGGACATATATATATTTTTAATGCAGCTGTAACGAAGCAAAATGTGGAAAAAGTCAAGGGGTCTGAATATTTTTCACCTGCATTGTACATACATACATACATACATAGTGACTCCTCACTGCAGCCCGGTCTCAGATCAGAGAGAATCCTATAGGGCCTATATATAACACACAGAGTACATCCCATATGGCAGCATTCCCTATATAGTGGACTTCTTTTGACGAGGGCTCGTGGGGTAGCGGACTTCTTTTGACGAGGGCCCGTGGGGGTGGCGGACTGCTTTTTGACGAGGGCCCGTGGGGTAGTGAATAGGATGCCATTCGGTATACAACCATGTGTAGGCTTTACATCTGGTGTGGGTCATCCACTGGGGCGTGTGTAGGGAGTGGTAGTGCATCCTAACACCAGGCTACATAGAGGACTACAGGAAACTCAGGAGTCTGGTTCAGTACAGCAGCTCTTAGCAGCCTGTGATTATGATGCTTTCGGTGTGTCTGGCTTGTTGCTGCTTTAGTTTAACTGAATGTGTCCTTTTATATGTTGTCTCTTGGTGGTAAATGATTTGACACTGATAGTTTCATATTTCTCTGGTCTCTACACAGGCTCGTCTTCGGGACCCTATATCCTGCATACTATTCCTACAAAGCAGTGAAAACCAAAAATGTCAAGGAATATGTAAGTACAAAAACCCTTATTTCAACATCATTGTTTTCATCATACTAGTGTGTGTGTGTGTGGGGGGGGGGGGTTCCCCCCGAGGGTGTGTCTTTTATGAGTTTGAAAAGCAGCCCATGTCTGGTCTGAAGGTATTGAGGACAAGTCCAGGCATGTCAATGGGAGTTAACTGCCTATGACTGGAACAAACACATTGACATGCCGATCTGTGGAGACGTGCAGCAGGGCACTGTGAAGGATGGGCTTCAAGCAGGTGCTTTACAGGAATGCTATATTGTGTGTGTGGCCAACAGGTTTAGGAGAGGTTCTTTATGAGGATATCATCGGTCTTCTCTCCTCAGCCCTCCCTCCTCTCCTCAGCCCTCCCTCCTCTCCTCAGCCCTCCCTCCTCTCCTCAGCCCTCCCTCCTCCTCTCCTCCGTCCCTCCCTCCTCTCCTCCGTCTCTCCCTCCTCTCCTCCGTCTCTCCCTCCTCTCCTCCGTCTCTCCCTCCTCTCCTCCGTCTCCCCCTCCCTCTCCTCCGTCTCCCCCTCCTCTCCTCCGACTCCCCCTCCTCTCCTCCGTCTCCCCCTCCTCTCCTCCGTCCTCTCCTCCGTCTCCTCCGTCCCTCCCCCTCCTCCGTCTCTCCCTCCTCTCTCCTCCGTCTCTCCCTCCTCTCCTCCGTCTCTCCCTCCTCTCCTCAGCCCTCCCTCCTCTCCTCAGCCCTCCCTCCTCTCCTCAGCCCTCCCTCCTCTCCTCAGC
Organism: Oncorhynchus tshawytscha; assembly: GCF_018296145.1. Classification (NCBI taxonomy): domain Eukaryota; kingdom Metazoa; phylum Chordata; class Actinopteri; order Salmoniformes; family Salmonidae; genus Oncorhynchus; species Oncorhynchus tshawytscha. The sequence goes on along the minus strand of NW_024608755.1, from coordinate 60,945 downwards.
CCTCCCTCCTCTCCTCAGCCCTCCCTCCTCTCCTCAGCCCTCCCTCCTCTCCTCCGTCTCTCCCTCCTCTCCTCCGTCTCTCCCTCCTCTCCTCAGCCCTCCCTCCTCTCCAGCCCTCCTCTCCTCCTCTCCCTCCTCTCCTCCGTCTCTCCCTCCTCTCCTCCGTCCCTCCCTCCTCTCCTCCGTCTCTCCCTCCTCTCCTCCGTCCCTCCCTCCTCTCCTCCGTCCCTCCGTCTCTCTCCTCTCCTCCGTCTCTCCGTCCTCTCCGTCTCTCCGTCCTCTCCTCAGCCCTTTCTTCTCTCCTCAGCCCTTTCTTCTCTCCTCAGCCCTTTCTCCTCTCCTCAGCCCTTTCTCCTCTCCTCAGCCCTTTCTCCTCTCCTCAGCCCTTTCTCCTCTCCTCAGCCCTTTCTCCTCTCCTCAGCCCTTTCTCCTCTCCTCAGCCCTTTCTCCTCTCCTCAGCCCTTTCTCCTCTCCTCAGCCCTTTCTCCTCTCCTCAGCCCTTTCTCCTCTCCTCAGCCCTTTCTCCTCTCCTCAGCCCTTTCTCCTCTCCTCAGCCCTTTCTCCTCTCCTCAGCCCTTTCTCCTCTCCTCAGCCCTTTCTCCTCTCCTCAGCCCTCTCTCCTCTCCTCAGCCCTCTCTCCTCTCCTCAGCCCTCCCTCAGCCCTCCCTCCTCTCCTCAGCCCTCCCTCCTCTCCTCCGCTCTCCCTCCTCTCCTCAGCCCTTTCTCCTCTCCTCAGCCCTTTCTCCTCTCCTCAGCCCTTTCTCCTCTCCTCAGCCCTTTCTCCTCTCCTCAGCCCTCCCTCCTCTCCTCAGCCCTCCCTCCTCTCCTCAGCCCTCCCTCCTCTCCTCAGCCCTCCCTCCTCTCCTCCGTCTCTCCCTCCTCTCCTCCGTCTCTCCCTCCTCTCCTCCGTCTCTCCCTCCTCTCCTCCGTCTCTCCCTCCTCTCCTCCGTCTCTCTCTCCCTCCTCTCCTCCGTCTCTCTCTCCCTCCTCTCCTCCGTCTCTCTCTCCCTCCTCTCCTCCGTCTCTCCCTCCCTCTCCCCCGTCTCTCCCCCTCCTCTCCTCAGCCCTTTCTCCTCTCCCCTCTCCCTCCTCTCCTCCGTCTCTCCCTCCTCTCCTCCGTCTCTCCCTCCTCTCCTCCGTCCCCCTCCCTCCTCCGTCCCTCCCTCCTCTCCTCCGTCCCTCCCTCCTCTCCTCCGTCCCTCTGTCTCTCTCCTCTCCTCCGTCCCTCTGTCTCTCCATCCTCTCCTCCGTCTCTCCGTCCTCTCCTCAGCCCTTTCTTCTCTCCTCAGCCCTTTCTTCTCTCCCTCAGCCCTTTCTTCTCTCCTCAGCCCTTTCTCCTCTCCTCAGCCCCTTCTCCTCTCCGTCTCTCCCTCCTCTCCATCCTCTCCTCCGTCTCTCCATCCTCTCCTCAGCCCTTTCTCCTCTCCTCAGCCCTTTCTCCTCTCCTCAGCCCTTTCTCCTCTCCTCAGCCCCCCTCTCCTCTCCTCAGCCCTCCCTCCTCTCCTCAGCCCTCCCTCCTCTCCTCCGCTCTCCCTCCTCAGCCCTTCTCTCCTCCTCTCCTCAGCCCTTTCTCCTCTCCTCAGCCCTTTCTCCTCTCCTCAGCCCTTTCTCCTCTCCTCAGCCCTTTCTCCTCTCCTCAGCCCTTTCTCCTCTCCTCAGCCCTTTCTCCTCTCCTCAGCCCTCTCTCCTCTCCTCAGCCCTCCCTCAGCCCTCCCTCTCCTCAGCCCTTTCTCCTCTCCTCCTCCTCTTTCTAAACATGTTTTCCTTCATTCCACTCAGATAGGGCTGGGCGGTATATGACTATAGACAGGTATTGATGCACAGAGTTTTTACGTTACCTTCTATACCGGTATTTTAATGTTTGGTTTGTTAAATGTGATACACCTTGTGTAACGTCCATCTTTATAGTTTACTACACTACTTGAGTCCTCTCTTTTGCTCTCCTAGCCCCGCCCCTGTCACTCAAGGAGTGCAACTGTTGTCTCTTGACCACGAGACGCATGCGTTCAGTCTGCATGGTCAATGCAGCACAAGCAACAATGATGCTTATTTTCTTTTGCTTTGTATGTTATAATAAAAATAACATTTTCAACAGCTGTATTTGAGAGAGAGACTGCCTACCAAACTGGTTTTAGCCTTAAGGCCTGCTGTGTGAACAAGGCTTTAGTTAGACATGAGGGATAATCTGGCTAGAACAGGTTGACATGTAATTTCTCAGAGCCCATGGCTTGTTGGCTAGGTATCTCCTCTCTGAGTCTGTCTAAGAGGGAGGAATGCTTGCTTTGGATGGTAGCCTGTAGCCTGTAAGCTTGTTAGCCTGTTGGTCTGTAGTCCTGTTGGTCTGTAGTCCTGTTGGTCTGTAGTCCTGTTGGTCTGTAGTCCTGTTGGTCTGTAGGCCTGTTGGTCTGTAGGCCTGTTGGTCTGTAGGCCTGTTGGTCTGTAGGCCTGTTAGTCTGTAGTCCTGTAGCCTGCTAGTCTGTAGTCCTGTAGCCTGTTAGCCTGGAGCCTGTTAGCCTGGAGCCTGTTAGCCTGGAGCCTGCTAGTCTGTAGCCTGCTAGTCTGTTAGCCTGGAGCCTGTTAGTCTGTAGTCCTGTACTGAGCTGCTCACACCTTATTGCAGAGTTCCCTGGTGCTTCTTTTTGGACATAACACTGTAAAACACCAGCCAATCAGCTCCAAGAGATTTTTAATTTAAGAAATCTGTTCCAAAGTATATATCTTTGTTGTTCCAACAGGTGTATGTCTAGCATACTGTAACATGTAGGAAGTGTTGATTATCTCTCTCTCTTTCTCTGTTCCAACAGGTCCGTTGGATGATGTACTGGATTGTGTTTGCTCTCTACACCGTAGTGGAGACCATCACAGACCTCACTGTAGCCTGGTAAGACTGACTACAGACCTCACTGTAGCCTGAATACAGACCTCACTGTAGCCTGGTAAGACTGACTACAGACCTCACTGTAGCCTGGTAAGACTGACTACAGACCTCACTGTAGCCTGGTAAGACTGACTACAGACCTCACTGTAGCCTGGTAAGACTGACTACAGACCTCACTGTAGCCTGGTAAGACTGACTACAGACCTCACTGTAGCCTGGTAAGACTGACTACAGACCTCACTGTAGCCTGGTAAGACTGACTACAGACCTCACTGTAGCCTGGTAAGACTGACTACAGACCTCACTGTAGCCTGGTAAGACTGACTACAGACCTCACTGTAGCCTGGTAAGACTGACTACAGACCTCACTGTAGCCTGGTAAGACTGACTACAGACCTCACTGTAGCCTGGTAAGACTGACTACAGACCTCACTGTAGCCTGGTAAGACTGACTACAGACCTCACTGTAGCCTGGTAAGACTGACTACAGACCTCACTGTAGCCTGGGGAGACTGACTACAGACCTCACTGTAGCCTGGGGAGACTGAATACAGACCTCACTGTAGCCTGGGAGACTGACTACAGACCTCACTGTAGCCTGGGGAGACTGACTACAGACCTCACTGTAGCCTGGGAGACTGACTACAGACCTCACTGTAGCCTGGGGAGACTGACTACAGACCTCACTGTAGCCTGGGGAGACTGACTACAGACCTCACTGTAGCCTGAATACAGACCTCACTGTAGCCTGGGAGACTGACTGACCTGAGACCTCACTGTAGCCTGGGAAGACTGACTACAGACCTCACTGTAGCCTGGGGAGACTGACTACAGACCTCACTGTAGCCTGGGAGACTGACTACAGACCTCACTGTAGCCTGGGAGACTGACTACAGACCTCACTGTAGCCTGGGAGACTGACTACAGACCTCACTGTAGCCTGAATACAGACCTCACTGTAGCCTGGGGAGACTGACTACAGACCTCACTGTAGCCTGGGGAGACTGACTACAGACCTCACTGTAGCCTGGTAAGACTGACTACAGACCTCACTGTAGCCTGAATACAGACCTCACTGTAGCCTGAATACAGACCTCACTGTAGACTGAATACAGACCTCACTGTAGCCTGGTAAGACTGACTACAGACCTCACTGTAGCCTGGTAAGACTGACTACAGACCTCACTGTAGCCTGGGAAGACTGACTACAGACCTCACTGTAGCCTGAATACAGACCTCACTGTAGACTGAATACAGACCTCACTGTAGCCTGGGGACTGACTACAGACCTCACTGTAGCCTGGTAAGACTGACTACAGACCTCACTGTAGCCTGAATACAGACCTCACTGTAGCCTGGTAAGACTGACTACAGACCTCACTGTAGCCTGAATACAGACCTCACTGTAGCCTGGGGAGACTGACTACAGACCTCACTGTAGCCTGAATACAGACCTCACTGTAGCCTGGTAAGACTGACTACAGACCTCACTGTAGCCTGAATACAGACCTCACTGTAGCCTGGGAGACTGACTACAGACCTCACTGTAGCCTGGTAAGACTGACTACAGACCTCACTGTAGCCTGGGGAGACTGACTACAGACCTCACTGTAGCCTGGGGAGACTGACTACAGACCTCACTGTAGCCTGGGAGACTGACTACAGACCTCACTGTAGCCTGGTAAGACTGACTACAGACCTCACTGTAGCCTGAATACAGACCTCACTGTAGCCTGGGAGACTGAATACAGACATCACTGTAGCCTGGGAGACTGAATACAGACCCCACTGTAGCCTGAATACAGACCTCACTGTAGCCTGAATACAGACCTCACTGTAGCCTGGTAAGACTGACTACAGACCTCACTGTAGCCTGAATACAGACCTCACTGTAGCCTGGGAGACTGACTACAGACCTCACTGTAGCCTGGGGAGACTGACTACAGACCTCACTGTAGCCTGGGGAGACTGACTACAGACCTCACTGTAGCCTGGGAGACTGACTACAGACCTCACTGTAGCCTGGTAAGACTGACTACAGACCTCACTGTAGCCTGAATACAGGCCTCACTGTAGCCTGAATACAGACCTCACTGTAGCCTGGGAGACTGACTACAGACCTCACTGTAGCCTGGTAAGACTGACTACAGACCTCACTGTAGCCTGGGGAGACTGACTACAGACCTCACTGTAGCCTGGGGAGACTGACTACAGACCTCACTGTAGCCTGAATACAGACCTCACTGTAGCCTGAATACAGACCTCACTGTAGACTGAATACAGACCTCACTGTAGCCTGGGAAGACTGACGACAGACCTCACTGTAGCCTGGTAAGACTGACTACAGACCTCACTGTAGCCTGAATACAGACCTCACTGTAGCCTGAATACAGACCTCACTGTAGACTGAATACAGACCTCACTGTAGCCTGGTAAGACTGACTACAGACCTCACTGTAGCCTGGTAAGACTGACTACAGACCTCACTGTAGCCTGAATACAGACCTCACTGTAGCCTGGTAAGACTGACTACAGACCTCACTGTAGCCTGAATACAGACCTCACTGTAGCCTGAATACAGACCTCACTGTAGCCTGGTAAGACTGACTACAGACCTCACTGTAGCCTGAATACAGACCTCACTGTAGCCTGGGAGACTGACTACAGACCTCACTGTAGCCTGGGGAGACTGACTACAGACCTCACTGTAGCCTGAATAAGACCTCACTGTAGCCTGGGAGACTGACTACAGACCTCACTGTAGCCTGGTAAGACTGACTACAGACCTCACTGTAGCCTGGGGAGACTGACTACAGACCTCACTGTTGCCTGGGAGACTGACTACAGACCTCACTGTAGCCTGGTAAGACTGACTACAGACCTCACTGTAGCCTGAATACAGACCTCACTGTAGCCTGAATACAGACCTCACTGTAGCCTGGGGAGACTGACTACAGACCTCACTGTAGCCTGGTAAGACTGACTACAGACCTCACTGTAGCCTGGGGAGACTGACTACAGACCTCACTGTAGCCTGGGGAGACTGACTACAGACCTCACTGTAGCCTGATAAGACTGACTACAGACCTCACTGTAGCCTGGGGAGACTGAATACAGACATCACTGTAGCCTGGGAGACTGAATACAGACCCCACTGTAGCCTGAATACAGACCTCACTGTAGCCTGAATACAGACCTCACTGTAGCCTGACTACAGACCTCACTGTAGCCTGACTACAGACCTCACTGTAGCCTGACTACAGACCTCACTGTAGCCTGGGGAGACTGACTACAGACCTCACTGTAGCCTGGGGAGACTGACTACAGACCTCACTGTAGCCTGGGAGACTGAATACAGACCTCACTGTAGCCTGAATACAGACCTCACTGTAGCCTGTGGAGACTGAATACAGACATCACTGTAGCCTGGGAGACTGAATACAGACCCCACTGTAGCCTGAATACAGACCTCACTGTAGCCTGAATACAGACCTCACTGTAGCCTGGTAAGACTGACTACAGACCTCACTGCAGACCTCACTGTAGCCTGATAAGACTGACTACAGACCTCACTGTAGCCTGGGAGACTGAATACAGACCTCACTGTAGCCTGAATACAGACCTCACTGTAGCCTGTGGAGACTGAATACAGACATCACTGTAGCCTGGGGAGACTGAATACAGACCCCACTGTAGCCTGAATACAGACCTCACTGTAGCCTGAATACAGACCTCACTGTAGCCTGGTAAGACTGACTACAGACCTCACTGTAGCCTGAATACAGACCTCACTGTAGCCTGGGGAGACTGACTACAGACCTCACTGTAGCCTGGTAAGACTGACTACAGACCTCACTGTAGCCTGGGGAGACTGAATACAGACCCCACTGTAGCCTGGGGAGACTGAATACAGACCTCACTGTAGCCTGGGAGACTGAATACAGACCCCACTGTAGCCTGAGCCTGAATACAGACCTCACTGTAGCCTGGGAGACTGAATACAGACCTCACTGTAGCCTGGTAAGACTGAATACAGACCTCACTGTAGCCTGGGGAGACTGAATACAGACCTCACTGTAGCCTGGGAGACTGAATACAGACCTCACTGTAGCCTGAATACAGACCCCACTGTAGCCTGAATACAGACCCCACTGTAGCCTGAATACAGACCTCACTGTAGCCTGGGAGACTGAATACAGACCCCACTGTAGCCTGGTAAGACTGAATACAGACCTCACTGTAGCCTGACTACAGACCTCACTGTAGCCTGACTACAGACCTCACTGTAGCCTGACTACAGACCTCACTGTAGCCTGACTACAGACCTCACTGTAGCCTGACTACAGACCTCACTGTAGCCTGACTACAGACCTCGCTGTAGCTTGGGGAGACTGAATACAGACCTCGCTGTAGCCTGGGGAGACTGAATATAGACCTCACTCTAGCCTTAATACAGACTGAGGCATCTACTTTATGCTAATTCTTCATTTGGTTGATTCCCCTTTAATGTGCCAAACAAGCCAATCCCATTTAGTTTTCCGTGTTGTCTTTGATCAGCACACTATGCCGACAACAATCCAGGCTTAATGAGATTTCATTGAGATTCAGTCTTATACATTTGTTGTTCAGATTTAATGAGGAGCGTCATGTCGGCTGGTTAATAGGATTTAGGCAGTGTATGTTTGACTGGCAGAAAATGAATTGCAGTGGATGGCGGTACGCTAACACAATGCCTTTCCCTAACGCTAACCCTTTCCCTAACGCTAACCCTTTCCCTAACCGTAACCCAATGCCTTTCCCTAATGCTAACCCTTTCCCTAATACTAACCCTTTCCCTAACGCTAACCCTTTCCCTAACGCTAACCCTAACCCTACCCGACTGACTACAGACCTTTCACTGTAGCCTGGGGAGACTGAATACAGACCACTGTAGCCTGGGAGACTGAATACAGACTTTCTGTAACGCTAACCTTTTTCCTAACGCTAACCCTTTCCCTAACGCCTTTCCCTAACGCTAACCCTTTCCTAACGCTAACCTTTCCCTAACGCTAACCCTTTCCCAGACGCTCCCTTTCTGTAACGCTGAACTAACAGACCTTTCCCTACTGCTAACCTTTCCCTAGACTGCTAAGACCTCACTTTAGCCTGGGAGACCTAACAGCCTCAACCCTTTCACTAACGACTAACCCTTTCCTAACCGAATACAGACAATGCACTTTCCCTAATGCTAACCCTTTCCCTAACGCTAACCTTTCCCTAACGCCTAACCTTTCCCTAACGCTAACCCTTTCCCTAACGCTAACCCTTTCCTTCCCTAACTGCGCTAACCCTTTCCCTAACGCTAACCCTTTCCCTAACGCTAACCCTTTCCTAACGCTAACCCTTTCCCTAACGCTAACCCTTTCCCTAACGCTAACCCTTTCCCTAACGCTAAATTTCCCTAACGCTAACCTTTCCTAACGCCCCCTTTCCTAACAGAACCCTTTCCCTACTGTAACCCTGAAATGCCTTTCCCTAATGCTAACCCTTTCCCTAATACTAACCCTTTCCCTAACGCCTAACCCTTTCCACTGCTAACCCTAACCCTACCCGTAACCCAATGCCTTTCCCTGACGCTAACCTTTCCTAACGCTAACCCTTTCCCTAACGCTAACCCTACCCGTAGACTGAATGCCTTTCCCTAATGCTAACCCTTTCCCTAATACTAACCCTTTCCCTAACGCTAACCCTTTCCCTAACGCTAACCCTACCCGTAACCCAATGCCTTTCCCTGACGCTAACCTTTCCCTAACGCTAACCCTTTCCCTAATGCTAACCCTTTCCCTAACGCTAACCCTACCCGTAACCCAATGCCTTTCCCTGACGCTAACCCTTTCCCTAACCGTAACCCAATGCCTTTCCCTACCTGTAACCCAATGCCTTTCCCTAACCCTAACCAAATGCCTTTCCCTAACCCTAACCCTTTCCCTAACCGTAACCCAATGCCTTTCCCTAACGCTAACCCTTTCCCTAACGCTAACCCTAACCCTACCCGTAACCCAATGCCTTTCCCTAATGCTAACCCTTTCCCTAATGCTAACCCTTTCCTAACGCTAACCCTACCCGAGACTGAATGCCTTTCCCTGACGCTAACCCTTTCCCTAACGCTAACCCAATGCCTTTCCCTAACCGTAACCCAATGCCTTTCCCTACCTGTAACCCAATGCCTTTCCCTAACCCTAACCCAATGCCTTTCCCTAACCCTTTCCCAACCGTAACCCAATGCCTTTCCCTACCTGTAACCCAATGCCTTTCCCTAACCCTAACCAAATGCCTTTCCCTAACCCTAACCCTTTCCCTAACCGTAACCCAATGCCTTTCCCTAACGCTAACCCTTTCCCTAACGCTAACCCTAACCCTACCCGTAACCCAATGCCTTTCCCTAACGCTAACCCTTTCCCTAACGCTAACCCTAACCCTACCCGTAACCCAATGCCTTTCCCTAACGCTAACCCTTTCCCTAACGCTAACCCTAACCCTACCCGTAACCCAATGCCTTTCCCTAACGCTAACCCTTTCCCTAACGCTAACCCTAACCCTACCCATAACCCAATGCCTTTCCCTAACGCTAACCCTTTCTCTACCCGTAACCCAATGCCTTTCCCTAACGCTAACCCTTTCCCTACCCGTAACCCAATGCCTTTCCCTGACGCTAACCCTTTCCCTAACGCTAACCCTACCCGTAACCCAATGCCTTTCCCTGACGCTAACCCTTTCCCTAACGCTAACCCAATGCCTTTCCCTAACCGTAACCCAATGCCTTTCCCTACCTGTAACCCAATGCCTTTCCCTAACCCTAACCAAATGCCTTTCCCTAACCCTAACCCTTTCCCTAACCGTAACCCAATGCCTTTCCCTACCTGTAACCCAATGCCTTTCCCTAACCCTAACCAAATGCCTTTCCCTAACCCTAACCCTTTCCCTACCCGTAACCCAATGCCTTTCCCTAACCCTAACCCTTTCCCTAACCGTAACCCAATGCCTTTCCCTAACGCTAACCCTTTCCCTACCCGTAACCCAATGCCTTTCCCTAACCCTTTCCCTACCCGTAACCCAATGCCTTTCCCTAACGCTTACCTGAATCTATACCTAACCTTAATCTGACCCTCGTTCCTAATGCTCACCTGTACTATGAGATATCTGGTCTCTCTCTCTCTCTAGGTTCCCCCTGTACTATGAGATATCTGGTCTCTCTCTCTCTCTAGGTTCCCCTGTACTATGAGATATCTGGTCTCTCTCTCTCTCTAGGTTCCCCCTGTACTATGAGATATCTGGTCTCTCTCTCTCTAGGTTCCCCCTGTACTATGAGATATCTGGTCTCTCTCTCTCTCTAGGTTCCCCCTGTACTAGGTTCCCCTCTCTCTAGGTTCCCCCTGTACTATGAGATATCTGGTCTCTCTCTCTCTCTAGGTTCCCCCTGTACTATGAGATATCTGGTCTCTCTCTCTCTCTAGGTTCCCCTGTACTATGAGATATCTGGTCTCTCTCTCTCTCTCTAGGTTCCCCCTGTACTATGAGATATCTGGTCTCTCTCTCTCTCTAGGTTCCCCTGTACTATGAGATATCTGGGCTCTCTCTCTCTCTAGGTTCCCCCTGTACTATGAGATATCTGGTCTCTCTCTCTCTCTAGGTTCCCCCTGTACTATGAGATATCTGGTCTCTCTCTCTCTCTAGGTTCCCCCTGTACTATGAGATATCTGGTCTCTCTCTCTAGGTTCCCCCTGTACTATGAGATATCTGGTCTCTCTCTCTAGGTTCCCCCTGTACTATGAGATATCTGGTCTCTCTAGGTTCCCCCTGTACTATGAGATATCTGGTCTCTCTCTCTCTCTAGGTTCCCCCTGTACTATGAGATATCTGGTCTCTCTCTCTAGGTTCCCCCTGTACTATGAGATATCTGGGCTCTCTCTCTAGGTTCCCCCTGTACTATGAGATATCTGGTCTCTCTCTCTCTCTAGGTTCCCCCTGTACTATGAGATATCTGGTCTCTCTCTCTCTCTAGGTTCCCCCTGTACTATGAGATATCTGGTCTCTCTCTCTCTAGGTTCCCCCTGTACTATGAGATATCTGGTCTCTCTCTCTCTCTAGGTTCCCCCTGTACTATGAGATATCTGGTCTCTCTCTCTCTAGGTTCCCCCTGTACTATGAGATATCTGGTCTCTCTCTCTAGGTTCCCCCTGTACTATGAGATATCTGGTCTCTCTCTCTCTAGGTTCCCCCTGTACTATGAGATATCTGGTCTCTCTCTCTCTCTGTACTAGGTTCCCCCCCCCTGTACTATGAGATATACTGGTCTCTCTCTCTCCTGTACTAGGTTCCCCCTGTACTATGAGATATCTGGTCTCTCTCTCTCTCTAGGTTCCCCCTGTACTATGAGATATCTGGTCTCTCTCTCTCTCTAGGTTCCCCTGTACTATGAGATATCTGGTCTCTCTCTCTCTAGGTTCCCCCTGTACTATGAGATATCTGGTCTCTCTCTCTCTCTAGGTTCCCCCTGTACTATGAGATATCTGGTCTCTCTCTCTCTCTCTAGGTTCCCCCTGTACTATGAGATATCTGGTCTCTCTCTCTAGGTTCCCCCTGTACTATGAGATATCTGGTCTCTCTCTCTAGGTTCCCCCTGTACTATGAGATATCTGGTCTCTCTCTCTAGGTTCCCCCTGTACTATGAGATATCTGGTCTCTCTCTCTAGGTTCCCCCTGTACTATGAGATATCTGGTCTCTCTCTCTCTAGGTTCCCCCTGTACTATGAGATATCTGGGCTCTCTCTCTCTCTAGGTTCCCCTGTACTATGAGATATCTGGTCTCTCTCTCTCTCTAGGTTCCCCCTGTACTATGAGATATCTGGTCTCTCTCTCTAGGTTCCCCCTGTACTATGAGATATCTGGTCTCTCTCTCTCTCTAGGTTCCCCCTGTACTATGAGATATCTGGTCTCTCTAGGTTCCCCCTGTACTATGAGATATCTGGTCTCTCTCTCTAGGTTCCCCCTGTACTATGAGATATCTGGTCTCTCTCTCTCTCTAGGTTCCCCTGTACTATGAGATATCTGGTCTCTCTCTCTAGGTTCCCCCTGTACTATGAGATATCTGGTCTCTCTCTCTCTCTAGGTTCCCCTGTACTATGAGATATCTGGTCTCTCTCTCTAGGTTCCCCTGTACTATGAGATATCTGGTCTCTCTCTCTAGGTTCCCCCTGTACTATGAGATATCTGGTCTCTCTCTCTAGGTTCCCCTGTACTATGAGATATCTGGTCCCCCCCTGTACTATGAGATATCTGGTCTCTCTCTAGGTTCCCCCTGTACTATGAGATATCTGGTCTCTCTCTCTAGGTTCCCCCTGTACTATGAGATATCTGGTCTCTCTCTCTAGGTTCCCCTGTACTATGAGATATCTGGTCTCTCTCTCTAGGTTCCCCCTGTACTATGAGATATCTTGTCTCTCTCTCTAGGTTCCCCCTGTACTATGAGATATCTGGGCTCTCTCTCTAGGTTCCCCCTGTACTATGAGATATCTGGGCTCTCTCTCTAGGTTCCCCCTGTACTATGAGATATCTGGGCTCTCTCTCTAGGTTCCCCCTGTACTATGAGATATCTGGGCTCTCTCTCTCGGTTCCCCCTGTACTATGAGATATCTGGGCTCTCTCTCTCGGTTCCCCCTGTACTATGAGATATCTGGGCTCTCTCTCTCGGTTCCCCCTGTACTATGAGATATCTGGGCTCTCTCTCTCGGTTCCCCCTGTACTATGAGATATCTGGGCTCTCTCTCTCGGTTCCCCCTGTACTATGAGATATCTGGGCTCTCTCTCTCGGTTCCCCCTGTACTATGAGATATCTGGGCTCTCTCTCTCGGTTCCCCCTGTACTATGAGATATCTGGGCTCTCTCTCTCGGTTCCCCCTGTACTATGAGATATCTGGGCTCTCTCTCTCGGTTCCCCCTGTACTATGAGATATCTGGGCTCTCTCTCTCGGTTCCCCCTGTACTATGAGATATCTGGGCTCTCTCTCTCGGTTCCCCCTGTACTATGAGATATCTTGTCTCTCTCTCTAGGTTCCCCCTGTACTATGAGATATCTGGTCTCTCTCTCTAGGTTCCCCCTGTACTATGAGATATCTGGTCTCTCTAGGTGCCCCCTGTACTATGAGATATCTTGTCTCTCTAGGTTAATACTGTAATGTGGTGTCTCTCTCTAGGTTCCCCCTGTACTATGAGATTAAGATAGCATTTGTTATCTGGTTGCTGTCTCCCTACACCAGAGGAGCTAGTCTCATCTACCGGAAGTGTCTCCATCCTCTACTGTCCTCAAGAGAGAGGGTAAGACTGACTGACTGAGCACTTTAACTGTGTATTGAATGTGTTTGAATATGAAGCCTAGTCAAGCAACAGAAGAATACATTTGAATCCTATATTTGTTTTTATTCCTTCTACTAAGAAAGCTGGCTGACACGTAAAATGATCTGCTGTCAGTTGATGACAAGATATGTAGCTTTTGTGTTGTCATGGGTTTTGACATGTTGTTGCATACTATAGTTGTTATTCTGTGAACTGACTCTCTGTTTGTCTCTGTAACGGTTGTTGTCACCAGGAGATAGATGAGTACATTGTCCAGGCCAAGGAGCGTAGCTACGAGACCATGGTGACCTTCGGCAAGCAGGGCCTAAGTATAGCTGCTACTGCAGCTGTCTCCGCAGCTGTCAAGGCAAGTACTGCACGAGTCCCCCCCCACCCACCCACCCCCACCCACCCACCCCCCCACCCCACCTCCCCCACCCCACCTCCACCCCCCCCCCCCACCACCCCTTGTTACTGGCTCTGACTTTGCTAATATGATACTTTGAGGGAAAATGTACTTACTGTGATATGTGGTTGTCTCACCTAGCTATCTGAATATACTAACTACTGTAATATAGTGTTGTCCCACCTAGCTATCTGAATATGAATATACTAATTACTGTGATATGTGGTTTGTCCCACCTAGCTATCTGAATATAAATATACTAACTACTGTGATATGTGGTTGTCCCACCTAGCTATCTGAATATACTAACTACTGTGATATGTGGTTGTCCCACCTAGCTATCTGAATATACTAACTACTGTGATATGTGGTTGTCCCACCTAGCTATCTGAATATACTAACTACTGTGATATGTGGTTGTCTCACCTAGCTATCTGAATATACTAACTACTGTGATATGTGGTTGTCCCACCTAGCTATCTGAATATACTAACTACTGTGATATGTGGTTGTCCCACCTAGCTATCTGAATATACTAACTACTGTGATATGTGGTTGTCCCACCTAGCTATCTGAATATACTAACTACTGTGATATGTGGTTGTCCCACCTAGCTATCTTAAGATGAATGCCCTAAATAAGTCGCTCTGGATAAAGAGTCTGTTTAAAGGACTGGCGTGGAAACGTGTCTGTTAAAGGACTGGCGTGGAAAACGTGTCTGTTAAAGGACTGGCGTGGAAACGTGTGTTAAAGGACTGGCGTGGAAACGTGTCTGTTAAAGGACTGGCGTGGAAACGTGTCTGTTAAAGGACTGGCGTGGAAACGTGTCTGTTAAAGGACTGGCGTGTCTGTTAAAGGACTGGCGTGGAAACGTGTGTGTGAGATTCTCTATTGGGTGTAACTGCAAACAGCCATGCACAGAGCAGCACGGGCCAGTCCCTGGGCTAACAGCCATGCACAGAGCAGCACGGGCCAATCCCTGGGCTAACAGCCATGCACAGAGCAGCACGGGCCAGTCCCTGGGCTCACAGCCATGCACAGAGCAGCACGGGCCAGTCCCTGGGCTAACAGCCATGCACAGAGCAGCACGGGCCAGTCCCTGGGCTAACAGCCATGCACAGAGCAGCACGGGCCAGTCCCTAGGCTGTGTCATCAGGACTCAACACAGAGGGACTAGTGTTTGTTCTCCTTCTCTACTCTTAATAGGACTGTTGTTGCTTCAGAGACCGAGAGTTCCATGGAGGCATCGGTCTTGTCTGTTGAAGCCAGACGGATCTGATTGATGTGCTGGTATTGTCCGGTGGCTGACTGGTTGTGACTAACAATAGGAACATGCTAGTGTTGAGCCCTATAAAGTCTGCCATGAGGATGGAATCCAGGCATTTTAAAACGGAATTCAACAATATTCTAAAATGTGTTGACCTTAGTAGGAAATCAACTAAATGTATTGACCTTAGTAGGAAATCAACTAAATGTATTGACCTTAGTAGGAAATCAACTAAATGTATTGACCTTAGTAGGAAATCAACTAAATGTATTGACCTTAGTAGGAAATCAACTAAATGTGTTGACCTTAGTAGGAAATCAACTAAATGTGTTGACCTTAGTAGGAAATCAACTAAATGTGTTGACCTTAGTAGGAAATCAACTAAATGTGTTGACCTTAGTAGGAAATCAACTGACTGTATTGACCTTAGTAGGAAATCAACTGACTGTATTGACCTTAGTAGGAAATCAACTGACTGTATTGACCTTAGTAGGAAATCAACTGAATGTATTGACCTTAGTAGGAAATCAACTGACTGTATTGACCTTAGTAGGAAATCAACTGACTGTATTGACCTTAGTAGGAAATCAACTGACTGTATTGACCTTAGTAGGAAATCAACTGACTGTATTGACCTTAGTAGGAAATCAACTGACTGTATTGACCTGTATCAACTGACTGTATTGACTTAGTAGGAAATCAACTGACTGTATTGACCTTAATAGGAAATCAACTGACTGTATTGACCTTAGTAGGAAATCAACTGACTGTATTGACCTTAGTAGGAAATCAACTGACTGTATTGACCTTAGTAGGAAATCAACTGACTGTATTGACCTTAGTAGGAAATCAACTGACTGTATTGAACTTAGTAGGAAATCAACTGACTGTATTGACCTTAGTAGGAAATCAACTGACTGTATTGACCTTAGTAGGAAATCAACTGACTGTATTGACCTTAGTAGGAAATCAACTGACTGTATTGACCTTAGTAGGAAATCAACTGACTGTATTGACCTTAGTAGGAAATCAACTGACTGTATTGACCTTAGTAGGAAATCAACTAAATGTATTGACCTTAGTAGGAAATCAACTGACTGTATTGAACTTAGTAGGAAATCAACTGACTGTATTGAACTTAGTAGGAAATCAACTGACTGTATTGACCTTAGTAGGAAATCAACTGACTGTATTGACCTTAGTAGGAAATCAACTGACTGTATTGACCTTAGTAGGAAATCAACTGACTGTATTGACCTTAGTAGGAAATCAACTGACTGTATTGAACTTAGTAGGAAATCAACTGACTGTATTGAACTTAGTAGGAAATCAACTGACTGTATTGACCTTAGTAGGAAATCAACTAAATGTATTGACCTTAGTAGGAAACGTATATTAGTTTGAACCCAGTTAATCAAAACACATGAACAAAGTGTATCAGTGATTTGGTATTTTCCTTCAACTTTCTGAAAGGACACAGGAATGTCTGTGTGTGTGTCTACCTGTTAGCGTTGACGCAATTCATGATAACCGTCTTCTGGTAGATTGAAAGGCTTTCCAAAAAAAAAAAAAATGTTTCTATTAAATGTTAACTACAAAGTAGCCTCTGCCTACCTGCCAGAATGAGATGATTATTTGCGTCGATCAAGTGGCCATTTTGTTTTTGAAAACTCTGCCATCACGTGCTACAGGAACACCGCTAACCATACAAGTTTCTTGCACTTGAATTATAGGGTATCAACACCAAAAAAATGGCATATTTCTTAGATTTTTCCCAGAACGCCAAAGTGGTCTCCACATTATGGACTAAGAACATCCAAAAGGTTTTTTCTATCAGTGTGATTTTTGCAAGAAGAAAATAGGCAGAAATCTGAAACCTGGGGTGGGGAAACAGATTTGGGACAGAGCCTCGGTCCAGGCCTGGATAAACAACCTGAGCATGCTAGCTGGGACAGAGCCTCGGTCCAGGCCTGGATAAACAACCTGAGCATGCTAGCTGGGACAGAGCCTCGGTCCAGGCCTGGATAAACAACCTGAGCATGCTAGCTGGGACAGAGCCTCGGTCCAGGCCTGGATAAACAACCTGAGCATGCTAGCTGGGACAGAGCCTCGGTCCAGGCCTGGATAAACAACCTGAGCATGCTAGCTGGGACAGAGCCTCGGTCCAGGCCTGGATAAACAACCTGAGCATGCTAGCTGGGACAGAGCCTCGGTCCAGGCCTGGATAAACAACCTGAGCATGCTAGCTGGGACAGAGCCTCGGTCCAGGCCTGGATAAACAACCTGAGCATGCTAGCTGGGACAGAGCCTCGGTCCAGGCCTGGATAAACAACCTGAGCATGCTAGCTGGGACAGAGCCTCGGTCCAGGCCTGGATAAAGCAACAATAGGCTGCCTTCTTTCTATGTCCTATCTCTCAACACAAAGTCAGAAACTGCATATAACCTGGACTCTGCATCCAGCAGCCTCTCTCACTGTTTCTTCCTGGAGCTTGTAAATGCATATATTTTATGTCTCTACTCTGCCTCTATCAAACCAGCCAATTGATCAGGTCTTCTATGGCTCTACTTTTCCCCTCCTCCTAGTCTCTTCTTTTTTTCCTGTTCTCCTGACTGTGTTCTAACATTGGTGTTGATCTGTCTTTCTACCAATCTTGTCTGACATGCAGTCTGTATCTAGGGGCACAGCACTACTAGTGGCAGCTCTCTGAGGTAATAATGATAGAGATATATTTTACTGTAGCATGAAGAAATACCTCAGATCTAGGGCTGGGCGATTATGGCCAAAATCTCACATATCCCGACAATGATACATTTCACGATTATAGCAATTTTTTGTAAATTAAATTTCTGCATATTGAGAATTTCCACACTGTCCCGTAGGGCTGCATTATATGGGCAAGTCATCTGGGCCTTATTTTTAACCAAATGTTGCAATTTGACTTGAGATTTAGAGCGAAACACTTGGGTTAACTGTTGGAATCATGGGAATAGAATGTATATTATAATTAT
Source organism: Oncorhynchus tshawytscha (assembly GCF_018296145.1). Classification (NCBI taxonomy): domain Eukaryota; kingdom Metazoa; phylum Chordata; class Actinopteri; order Salmoniformes; family Salmonidae; genus Oncorhynchus; species Oncorhynchus tshawytscha. The sequence goes on along the minus strand of NW_024608755.1, from coordinate 43,013 downwards.
ATAGTTAAAATATAATTGGGCACTTTTAATACAGTGTTTGACTGAGACCACAAATGAAATTGCCAGGGGGGGGTTGTTGTGACAGGGTAGGAACTAATGTGTTGTTAAGTGTTTCCTAGGGGATCCTATAATCTTTGGCTAGATTGAACGTGTTGTCATAACTACTTCATGTAGCTAACATATTCTTGCTTTGCGTTTACCTCTTTAATTTATAAGACACTGTTGCACAAACAACATGCTGATTTAGGCCTACACAATCACTGGTATTATCAGGCTGTATTAGCTAGCTAAGTTACGTTTGCTCTTACTCAGTACTTTTATTAGCTAACTAGCGATTAGCATTAGCGGCTAACAATCAGCGGCTAAGAAAAGACACTCTAGCTGTTTGCAGATTTAAGAAACACAAGCTAATAGTGTAATTATTAAACGCTAGTAGATTTATATATTAAGAAGCAAAGGGAAAGCAGCTTTGTTGTCGTCAACAGTGTTACTTGTGCTGCATTGACCAGGCAGACTGAACACGCGGGTCACGTGGTTGAGGAACATCCAATGCGCTCCTTGAGTGACAGGGGGCGGGGCTAGGTGTGTGCGGAAGGCGTCATAAAGAGAGGGGAACACATGGACGTTACACACTGCCATCACATTTAACAAGTCAAACATTCAAATACCTGGGATAGAAGGTAAAGTTAAAAACCCAAACCAGTCCGTGCATCAATACCGGTATATGCTAAACACAGTATACCGCCCAGCCCTACTCAGATCATTCATATATTCACCTATTCATCGTTTTTTATGGCGTTTGCTAGTCTTTTATCTTTTTGGTATTTTCTGTGATGTTGTCAAGCTGTGCTGCACACACAACCACTAATGTTCCCTTCATGATAGTACACATCCTGTCTGTTCCCCAGTTCTGTTATGGAAAAGGTTCTGCGTTGTCATAAGCTGTTTGAAAACACGATGATAAACACTGAATAGATTCTAGGAATTTAACTTATGTAGTAGTTTGTGTCAGAACACAACAACACAAACACTCCCTCAGCCTGTTACTGTGTCAGAACACAAACACTCCCTCAGCCTGTTACTGTGTCAGAACACAAACACTCCCTCAGCCTGTTACTGTGTCAGAACACAACAACACAAACACTCCCTCAGCATGTTACTGTGTCAGAACACAACAACACAAACACTTCCTCAGCATGTTACTGTGTCAGAACGCAACAACACAAACACTGCATGTTACTGTGTCAGAACACAAAACACAAACACTCCCTCAGCCTGTTACTGTGTCAGAACACAACAACACAAACACTCCCTCAGCCTGTTACTGTGTCAGAACGCAATGACACAAACACTCCCTCAGCCTGTTACTGTGTCAGAACACAAACACTCCCTCAGCCTGTTACTGTGTCAGAACACAAACACTCCCTCAGCATGTTACTGTGTCAGAACACAAACACTCCCTCAGCCTGTTACTGTGTCAGAACACAAACACTCCCTCAGCCTGTTACTGTGTCAGAACACAACAACACAAACACTCCCTCAGCCTGTTACTGTGTCAGAACACAAACACTCCCTCAGCCTGTTACTGTGTCAGAACACAAACACTCCCTCAGCCTGTTACTGTGTCAGAACACAAACACTCCCTCAGCCTGTTACTGTGTCAGAACACAAACACTCCCTCAGCCTGTTACTGTGTCAGAACGCAATGACACAAACACTCCCTCAGCCTGTTACTGTGTCAGAACACAAACACTCCCTCAGCCTGTTACTGTGTCAGAACACAAACACTCCCTCAGCCTGTTACTGTGTCAGAACACAAACACTCCCTCAGCCTGTTACTGTGTCAGAACACAAACACTCCCTCAGCCTGTTACTGTGTCAGAACACAAACACTCCCTCAGCCTGTTACTGTGTCAGAACACACTCCCTCAGCATGTTACTGTGTCAGAACACAACAACACAAACACTCCCTCAGCCTGTTACTGTGTCAGAACACAAACACTCCCTCAGCCTGTTACTGTGTCAGAACACAACAACACAAACACTCCCTCAGCCTGTTACTGTGTCAGAACACAAACACTCCCTCAGCCTGTTACTGTGTCAGAACACAACAACACAAACACTCCCTCAGCATGTTACTGTGTCAGAACACAAAAACACAAACACTCCCTCAGCATGTTACTGTGTCAGAACACAACAACACAAACACTCCCTCAGCATGTTACTGTGTCAGAACACAACAACACAAACACTCCCTCAGCATGTTACTGTGTCAGAACACAACAACACAAACACTCCCTCAGCATGTTACTGTCTGTCAGAACACAAACACTCCCTCAGCCTGTTACTGTGTCAGAACACAAACACTCCCTCAGCCTGTTACTGTGTCAGAACACAAACACTCCCTCAGCCTGTTACTGTATTTTGTCGGAGCACCGTAAGATACTGGAGCCATGATGTCATGAGGAGAGGGGAGGCGTTTAGAGGACAGTGTTATCCCTGTGGTGACACTAACTGTGTGTGTGTGTGTGTGTGTGTGTGTGTGTGTGTGTGTGTGTGTGTGTGTGTGTGGGCCAGGGGGCGATCACAGAGAAGCTGAGGAGCTTCAGTATGCACGACCTGACTCAGATACCCCTCGACGACGCAGCAGCCAATCAGATCTATACGGCCCATGCCGGCAACCCTGCCGTGAGCAGGAGGGCGCTCGCCGCAAACTCGACCGACAGAACAGGTAGGACATGTTCCCCCCACACACACACACGCACACACACACACAGGTCCTTACATGAACCCATCACCTAGTACCTTCCACTGGTCTGTTAATCATTGATCTGAAGAGGGAGCCAATTATACCACAGTAAGACTCTGGTCTCCACCTTCCTCAAACATCCTCTATAACTGGGTCTGTGTTGAGTAACATGTGAGTAACACGGGTTAACCCTCCCTGTGAGTAACACGGGTTAACCCTCCCTGTGAGTAACACGGGTTAACCCTCCCTGTGAGTAACACGGGTTAACCCTCCCTATGAGCCCTGGTCTAAAGCAGTGTCCTCTATAGGATGTAGGGTGCCTATGAGCCAGTGATTCCAGCTGTTTGCCTCTAAGAGCTTTGGCAGTGATTCCAGCTGTTCGTCTCTAAGAGCTTTGCCAGTGATTCCAGCTGTTCGTCTCTAAGAGCGTTGGCAGTGATTCCAGCTGTTCGTCTCTAAGAGCGTTGGCAGTGATTCCAGCTGTTCGTCTCTAAGAGCGTTGGCAGTGATCCCAGCTGTTCGTCTCTAAGAGCGTTGCCAGTGATCCCAGCTGTTCGTCTCTAAGAGCTTTGCCAGTGATCCCAGCTGTTCGTCTCTAAGAGCGTTGGCAGTGATTCCAGCTGTTCGTCTCTAAGAGCGTTGGCAGTGATTCCAGCTGTTCGTCTCTAAGAGCTTTGCCAGTGATTCCAGCTGTTCGTCTCTAAGAGCGTTGGCAGTGATTCCAGCTGTTCGTCTCTAAGAGCTTTGCCAGTGATTCCAGCTGTTCGTCTCTAAGAGCGTTGGCAGTGATTCCAGCTGTTCGTCTCTAAGAGCTTTGCCAGTGATTCCAGCTGTTCGTCTCTAAGAGCGTTGCCAGTGATCCCAGCTGTTCGTCTCTAAGAGCTTTGCCAGTGATCCCAGCTGTTCGTCTCTAAGAGCGTTGGCAGTGATCCCAGCTGTTCGTCTCTAAGAGCTTTGCCAGTGATCCCAGCTGTTCGTCTCTAAGAGCGTTGGCAGTGATTCCAGCTGTTCGTCTCTAAGAGCGTTGGCAGTGATCCCAGCTGTTCGTCTCTAAGAGCGTTGGCAGTGATTCCAGCTGTTCGTCTCTAAGAGCGTTGGCAGTGATCCCAGCTGTTCGTCTCTAAGAGCGTTGGCAGTGATCCCAGCTGTTCGTCTCTAAGAGCGTTGCCAGTGATCCCAGCTGTTCGTCTCTAAGAGCTTTGCCAGTGATCCCAGCTGTTCGTCTCTAAGAGCTTTGCCAGTGATTCCAGCTGTTCGTCTCTAAGAGCTTTGCCAGTGATTCCAGCTGTTCGTCTCTAAGAGCGTTGCCAGTGATCCCAGCTGTTCGTCTCTAAGAGCGTTGGCAGTGATCCCAGCTGTTCGTCTCTAAGAGCTTTGCCAGTGATCCCAGCTGTTCGTCTCTAAGAGCGTTGGCAGTGATTCCAGCTGTTCGTCTCTAAGAGCGTTGGCAGTGATTCCAGCTGTTCGTCTCTAAGAGCTTTGCCAGTGATTCCAGCTGTTCGTCTCTAAGAGCGTTGGCAGTGATTCCAGCTGTTCGTCTCTAAGAGCGTTGGCAGTGATTCCAGCTGTTCGTCTCTAAGAGCTTTGCCAGTGATTCCAGCTGTTCGTCTCTAAGAGCTTTGCCAGTGATCCCAGCTGTTCGTCTCTAAGAGCGTTGGCAGTGATTCCAGCTGTTCGTCTCTAAGAGCTGTTGAGCAGTGATCCCAGCTGTTCGTCTCTAAGAGCTTTGCCAGTGATCCCAGCTGTTCGTCTCTAAGAGCTTTGCCAGTGATCCCAGCTGTTCGTCTCTAAGAGCGTTGGCAGTGATTCCAGCTGTTCGTCTCTAAGAGCGTTGGCAGTGATCCCAGCTGTTCGTCTCTCCCAGCTGTTCGTCTCTAGAGCTTTGCCAGTGATCCCAGCTGTTCGTCTCTAAGAGCTTTGCCAGTGATCCCAGCTGTTCGTCTCTAAGAGCTTTGCCAGTGATCCCAGCTGTTCGTCTCTAAGAGCTTTGCCAGTGATCCCAGCTGTTCGTCTCTAAGAGCTTTGCCAGTGATCCCAGCTGTTCGTCTCTAAGAGCTTTGCCAGTGATCCCAGCTGTTCGTCTCTAAGAGCTTTGCCAGTGATCCCAGCTGTTCGTCTCTAAGAGCGTTGGCAGTGATCCCAGCTGTTCGTCTCTAAGAGCTTTGCACACCTGGATTGTACAACATTTGTCCATTTCTATTATTTTCAAACTTCTTCATGCTCTTTTGAATTGGTTGTTGATCACTGCAAGACAACCGTTCTGCACCCTATTCCCTATGTAGTGCACCCTATTCCCTATGTAGTGTCCCTATTCCCTGTGTAGTGTGACCAGCTGAAAGCTCAGATGTGGTGGTTCCATTCTGCACCCTATTCCCTATGTAGTGTCTACTCAGGTTGACAGAGGATCAGTACAGGGAGGGGTTGGTTGGTTCTTTTCTCAGGGAGGGAAAGTCTCATTACTCGTCATCACGCAAGTATGTTCTGGGCTGTTCTGGGCTGGACTGGACTGTTCTGGGCTGGACTGGACTAGCTCAGCCGTAACCAGTCAGAGGTATGCTAGAAGACTGATAAATAGATCATTAGTGGGATGAATGGAATGGGCTCCTCACCTTTGTCATACTAGGAAAATTATATCTGATGTGGAGAATTAGATGTTTCTCCTAAAACAGCTGTCAACCAATAGGGCTCAATAGCTTCATCTGATACCAGTTTGCCTTGGACTGTGTGAAGGCTAGCATAAAAAAACACATTTCTTAGGTTGCAGAAAGTTTAAATCCTCAAACAAATATGAACAGCCTTGTAGAGTTAATAGTGGCTCCAGATCCCAAGGATCTTTCTAGAATGGAGAGCAGATGTGACTACAGGAACAAAGGAGAGGAGGACTGGAGGCTGTTACTATGTTACTGCTGCCACCTGGCGGAGGCTGGTAGAATGGCAGCTGTTGTGACTCACAACACATAACAGTCCCAGTCAGTTAGTAGGGGTCGTAGCCCAGTGATATTACAGAACAGCCCCAGTCAGTTAGTAGGGGTCGTAGCCCAGTGATATTACAGAACAGCCCCAGTCAGTTAGTAGGGGTCGTAGCCCAGTGATGATATTACAGAACAGCCCCAGTCAGTTAGTAGTGGTCGTTGCCCAGTGATATATTACAGAACAGCCCCAGTCAGTTAGTAGGGGTCATAGCCCAGTGATGATATTACAGAACAGCCCCAGTCAGTTAGTAGGGGTCGTAGCCCAGTGATGATATTACAGAACAGCCCCAGTCAGTTAGTAGGGGTCGTTGCCCAGTTATATTACAGAACAGCCCCAGTCAGTTAGTAGGGGTCATAGCCCAGTGATGATATTACAGAACATCCCCAGTCAGTTAGTAGGGGTCGTTGCCCAGTGATATTACAGAACAGCCCCAGTCAGTTAGTAGGGGTCATAGCCCAGTGATGATATTACAGAACAGACCCAGTCAGTTAGTAGGGTCGTAGCCCAGTGATGATATTACAGAACAGCTCCAGTCAGTTAGTAGGGGTCGTAGCCCAGTGATGATATTACAGAACAGCCCCAGTCAGTTAGTAGGGGTCGTTGCCCAGTTATATTACAGAACAGCCCCAGTCAGTTAGTAGGGGTCATAGCCCAGTGATGATAGTACAGAACAGCCACAGTCAGTTAGTAGGGGTCGTAGCCCAGTGATGATATTACAGAACAGCCCCAGTCAGTTAGTAGGGGTCGTAGCCCAGTGATGATATTACAGAACAGCCCCAGTCAGTTAGTAGGGGTCATAGCCCAGTGATGATATTACAGAACAGCCCCAGTCAGTTAGTAGGGGTCATAGCCCAGTGATGAAATTACAGAACAGCCCCAGTCAGTTAGTAGGGGTCATAGCCCAGTGATGGTATTACAGAACAGCCCCAGTCAGTTAGTAGGGGTCGTAGCCCAGTGATGATATTACAGAACAGCCCCAGTCAGTTAGTAGGGGTCATAGCCCAGTGATGATATTACAGAACAGCCCCAGTCAGTTAGTAGGGGTCATAGCCCAGTGATGATATTACAGAACAGCCCCAGTCAGTTAGTAGGGGTCATAGCCCAGTGATGAAATTACAGAACAGCCCCAGTCAGTTAGTAGGGGTCATAGCCCAGTGATGGTATTACAGAACAGCCCCAGTCAGTTAGTAGGGGTCATAGCCCAGTGATGGTATTACAGAACAGCCCCAGTCAGTTAGTAGGGGTCATATCCCAGTGATGGTATTACAGAACAGCCCCAGTCAGTTAGTAGGGGTCATAGCCCAGTGATGATATTACAGAACAGCCCCAGTCAGTTAGTAGGGGTCATAGCCCAGTGATGATATTACAGAACAGAACAGCCCCAGTCAGTTAGTAGGGATCATAGCCCAGTGATGGTATTACAGAACAGAACAGCCCCAGTCAGTTAGTAGGGATCATAGCCCAGTGATGATATTACAGAACAGAACAGCCCCAGTCAGTTAGTAGGGATCATAGCCCAGTGATGATATTACAGAACAGAACAGCCCCAGTCAGTTAGTAGGGATCATAGCCCAGTGATGATATTACAGAACAGAACAGCCCCAGTCAGTTAGTAGGGATCATAGCCCAGTGATGGTATTACAGAACAGAACAGCCCCAGTCAGTTAGTAGGGATCGTAGCCCAGTGATGATATTACAGAACAGAACAGCCCCAGTCAGTTAGTAGGGGTCATAGCCCAGTGATGAAATTACAGAACAGCCCCAGTCAGTTAGTAGGGGTCATAGCCCAGTGATGATATTACAGAACAGCCCCAGTCAGTTAGTAGGGGTCATAGCCCAGTGATGGTATTACAGAACATCCCCAGTCAGCTAGTAGTGGTGATGGAGTGGTGTAAATCTCGCCACCATTGGACTGTGGATCAGTGGAAACTTGTTCTCTGGAGTGATGAATCATGTTTCACCAACTGGCTGTCTGACGGACAAATCTGGGTTTGGCTGATGCCAGGAGAACGTTAACTTCCCCAATGCATCGTGCCAACTGTAAAGTTTGATGGAGGAGGAATGATGGTCTGGGGCTGTTTTTCATGGTTCGGGCCCCTTAGTTCCAGTGAAGGGAAATATTAACACTACAGCATACAATGACATTCTAGATGATTCGGTGCTTCCAACTTTGTGGCAACAGTTTGGGGAAGGCCATTTCCTGTTTCACCATGACAATGCCCACATGCACAAAGTGAGGTCCAATCAGAAATGGTTTGTGGAGATCAGTGTGGAAGAACTTGACTGTCCTGCACAGTTTACACATACTTTAGGTCATGTAGTGTATGTTATAGCAATCTGTTAGGGGATAACACCGTTGGTTGTTGTGGCCTCAGCTGTGGAATTCATCCCCAGTGATTGGCTCTGTCCCCAGGCAGCCTGTCTCTCTCTCTCTCTCTCTCTCTCTCCAACACACCAGTCAGAATGTCAGTCAGCCCCCCTCGGACTCAGCACTTCTACCATGAGGACACGACCTAGGAGTCTGGTCAGAAGACCAAGATAACCTTCTTCTGGTTTAGTTGTACTATGTCTAACTGATATGGACATGTCTCCCCAGAGTACCCTGTCTAACTGATATGGACATGTCTCCCCAGAGTACCCTGTCTAACTGATATGGACATGTCTCCCCAGAGTACCCTGTCTAACTGATAGGGACATGTCTAACTGATATGGACATGTCTCCCCAGAGTACCATGTCTAACTGATATGGACATGTCTCCCCAGAGTACCATGTCTAACTGATATGGACATGTCTCCCCAGAGTACCCTGTCTAACTGATATGGACATGTCTCCCCAGAGTACCCTGTCTAACTGATAGGGACATGTCTAACTGATAGGGACATGTCTCCCCAGAGTACCATGTCTAACTGATATGGACATGTCTCCCCAGAGTACCCTGTCTAACTGATAGGGACATGTCTCCCCAGAGTACCCTGTCTAACTGATATGGACATGATATGGACATCTCCCCAGAGTACCCTGTCTAACTGATAGGGACATGTCTCCCCAGAGTACCATGTCTAACTGATATGGACATGTCTCCCCAGAGTACCATGTCTAACTGATATGGACATGTCTCCCCAGAGTACCCTGTCTAACTGATAGGGACATGTCTCCCCAGAGTACCCTGTCTAACTGATATGGACATGTCTCCCCAGAGTACCCTGTCTAACTGATAGGGACATGTCTCCCCAGAGTACCATGTCTAACTGATATGGACATGTCTCCCCAGAGTACCATGTCTAACTGATAGGGACATGTCTCCCCAGAGTACCCTGTCTAACTGATATGGACATGTCTCCCCAGAGTACCCTGTCTAACTGATAGGGACTTGTCTAACTGATAGGGACATGTCTAACTGATAGGGACGTTTCTCCCCAGAGTACCCTGTCTAACTGATAGGGACATGTCTAACTGATAGGGACGTTTCTCCCCAGAGTACCCTGTCTAACTAATAGGGACATGTCTAACTGATAGGGACGTTTCTCCCCAGAGTACCCTGTCTAACTGATAGGGACGTTTCTCCCCAGAGTACCCTGTCTAACTGATAGGGACGTTTCTCCCCAGAGTACCCTGTCTAACTGATATGGACATGTCTCCCCAGAGTACCCTGTCTAACTGATAGGGACATGTCTAACTGATAGGGACATGTCTCCCCAGAGTACCCTGTCTAACTGATAGGGACATGTCTCCCCAGAGTACTCTGTCTAACTGATAGGGACATGTCTCCCCAGAGTACTCTGTCTAACTGATAGGGACATGTCTCCCCAGAGTACCCTGTCTAACTGATAGGGACATGTCTCCCCAGAGTACCCTGTCTAACTGATAGGGACATGTCTCCCCAGAGTACTATGCCTATGATCAGGAGGACAGGACAGACGAGGAGGGGGAACAACTTTTCTCAGAGGACGAGGCTGTCACCCAGAGAGGTCTGAGGAGGTCCCAGAGTGTCAAGATCGTGCGCTCTAAAGCCCGCAAAGATGTAAGTCTGAATATAACACACTCTAAAGCCCGCAAAGATGTAAGTCTGAATAGCCCGCAAAGATGTAAGTCTGAATATAACACACTCTAAAGCCCGCAAAGATGTAAGTCTGAATATAACACACTGTAAAGATGTCTATCTGAATACAACACACTGTAAAGATGTCTGTCTGAATACAACACACTGTAAAGATGTCTGTCAACACACGCTGTAAAGATGTCTGTCTGAATACAACACGCTGTAAAGATGTCTGTCTGAATACAACACGCTGTAAAGATGTCTGTCTGAATACAACACGCTGTAAAGATGTCTGTCTGAATTTAACACACTGTAAAGATGTAAGTCTGAATATAACACACTCTAAAGCCCGCAAAGATGTAAGTCTGAATATAACACACTGTAAAGATGTCTGTAAAATATAACACACTGTAAAGATGTCTGTCTGAATAAACACGCTGTAAAGATGTCTGTCTGAATACAACACACTGTAAAGATGTCTGTAAAGATGTCTGTCTGAATACAAACACGCTGTAAAGATGTCTGTCTGAATACAACACGCTGTAAAGATGTCTGTCTGAATACAACACCCTCTGCGGCTGCTCTCCTCTGGTTTGGATAGGTTAAATACTAGGTCTCTAATGCAGTGGTCACCAACCGGTTGATCACCAAACATTTGTGTTGAAAAGCCAACAGTGGGAATATCGAGAAAGATGCCTAAAATAATAAAGCAAACGATTTCAATTTATTCTCAGCTGTGCCTCGCAAGTGCTACACCAACTGATCTCTTCTGTTATCAGAGCTCAAGTTCTGAAATATCATATGGTCTGAGAATAACGATACTGACAGGCCAGGCATAGAGCCACTATGCTGTGATAATGTATTAGACAGGCATGTAGTCGTTGTGATAATGTATTAGACCAGGCATATAGCCACTATGCTGTGATAATGTATTAGGCCAGGCATATAGCCACTATGCTGTGATAATGTATTAGACCAGGCATGTAGCCACTATGCTGTGATAATGTATTAGACAGGCATGTAGTCGTTGTGATAATGTATTAGACCAGGCATATAGCCACTATGCTGTGATAATGTATTAGACAGGCATATAGCCACTATGCTGTGATAATGTATTAGACAGGCATATAGCCACTATGCTGTGATGATGTATTAGACAGGCATATAGCCACTATGCTGTGATGATGTATTAGACCAGGCATATAGCCACTATGCTGTGATAATGTATTAGGCCAGGCATATAGCCACTATGCTGTGATAATGTATTAGGCCAGGCATATAGCCACTATGCTGTGATAATGTATTAGACAGGCATATAGCCACTATGCTGTGATAATGTATTAGACCAGGCATATAGCCACTATGCTGTGATAATGTATTAGACAGGCATGTAGTCGTTGTGATAATGTATTAGACCAGGCATATAGCCACTATGCTGTGATAATGTATTCGACCAGGCATATAGCCACTATGCTGTGATAATGTATTAGACCAGGCATATAGCCACTATGCTGTGATAATGTATTAGACCAGGCATACAGCCACTATGCTGTGATAATGTATTAGACCAGGCATACAGCCACTATGCTGTGATAATGTATTAGACCAGGCATACAGCCACTATGCTGCGATAATGTATTAGACCAGGCATACAGCCACTATGCTGTGATAATGTATTAGACAGGCATATAGCCACTATGCTGTGATGATGTATTAGACCAGGCATATAGCCACTATGCTGTGATGATGTATTAGACCAGGCATACAGCCACTATGCTGTGATAATGTATTAGACCAGGCATACAGCCACTATGCTGTGATAATGTATTAGACCAGGCGTGTAGCCACTATGCTGTGATAATGTATTAGACAGGCATGTAGTCGCTGTGATAATGTATTAGACCAGGCATATAGCCGCTATGCTGTGATAATGTATTAGACCAGGCATATAGCCACTATGCTGTGATAATGTATTAGACCAGGCATATAGCCACTATGCTGTGATAATGTATTAGACCAGGCATATAGCCACTATGCTGTGATAATGTATTAGACCAGGCATATAGCCACTATGCTGTGATAATGTATTAGACCAGGCATATAGCCACTATGCTGTGATAATGTATTAGACAGGCATGTAGTCGTTGTGATAATGTATTAGACCAGGCATATAGCCACTATGCTGTGATAATGTATTAGACCAGGCATATAGCCATTATGCTGTGATAATGTATTAGACCAGGCATATAGCCACTATGCTGTGATAATGTATTAGACCAGGCATATAGCCACTATGCTGTGATAATGTATTAGACCAGGCATATAGCCACTATGCTGTGATAATGTATTAGACCAGGCATATAGCCATTATGCTGTGATAATGTATTAGACCAGGCATATAGCCACTATGCTGTGATAATGTATTAGACCAGGCATATAGCCACTATGCTGTGATAATGTATTAGGCCAGGCATATAGCCACTATGCTGTGATAATGTATTAGGCCAGGCATATAGCCACTATGCTGTGATAATGTATTAGACAGGCATGTAGTCGTTGTGATAATGTATTAGACCAGGCATGTAGTCGCTGTGATAATGTATTAGACCAGGCATATAGCCATTATGCTGTGATAATGTATTAGACCAGGCATAGAGCCACTATGCTGTGATAATGTATTAGACAGGCATGTAGTCGTTGTGATAATGTATTAGACCAGGCATGTAGTCGCTGTGATAATGTATTAGACCAGGCATGTAGTCGCTGTGATAATGTATTAGACCAGGCATATAGCCATTATGCTGTGATAATGTATTAGGCCAGGCATACAGCCACTATGCTGTGATAATGTATTAGACAGGCATGTAGTCGCTGTGATAATGTATTAGACCAGGCATATAGCCACTATGCTGTGATAATGTATTAGACCAGGCATATAGCCACTATGCTGTGATAATGTATTAGACCAGGCATATAGCCACTATGCTGTGATAATGTATTAGACCAGGCATATAGCCACTATGCTGTGATAATGTATTAGACAGGCATGTAGTCGTTGTGATAATGTATTAGACCAGGCATATAGCCACTATGCTGTGATAATGTATTAGACAGGCATATAGCCACTATGCTGTGATGATGTATTAGACCAGGCATATAGCCACTATGCTGTGATAATGTATTAGGCCAGGCATATAGCCACTATGCTGTGATAATGTATTAGGCCAGGCATATAGCCACTATGCTGTGATAATGTATTAGACCAGGCATATAGCCACTATGCTGTGATGATGTATTAGACCAGGCATATAGCCACTATGCTGTGATAATGTATTAGACCAGGCATATAGCCACTATGCTGTGATAATGTATTAGACCAGGCATGTTGTCGCTGTGATAATGTATTAGACCAGGCATATAACCACTATACTGTGATAATGTATTAGACATGCATGTAGTCGCTATGCTGTGATAATGTATTAGGCCAGACGTATAACCACTATGCTGTGATAATGTATTAGGCCAGACATATAGCCACTATGCTGTGATAATGTATTAGACAGGCATGTAGTCGCTGTGATAATGTATTAGACAAGGCATATAGCCACTATGCTGTGATAATGTATTAGGCCAGGCATATAGCCACTATGCTGTGATAATGTATTAGGCCAGGCATATAGCCACTATGCTGTGATAATGTATTAGACAGGCATGTAGTCGTTGTGATAATGTATTAGACCAGGCATATAGCCGCTATGCTGTGATAATGTGTTAGACCAGGCTTATAGCCATTATGCTGTGATAATATATTAGGCCAGGCATATAGCCAGTATGCTGTGATAATGTATTAGGCCAGGCGTATAGCCATTATGCTGTGATAATGTATTAGGCCAGGCATATAGCCACTATGCTGTGATATTGTATTAGGCCAGGCGTATAGCCACTATGCTGTGATAATGTATTAGGCCAGGCATATAGCCACTATGCTGTGATAATGTATTAGGACAGGCATATAGCCACTATTCTGTGATAATGTATTAGGACAGGCATATAGCCACTATGCTGTGATAATGTATTAGGACAGGCATGTAGCCACTATGCTGTGATAATTACATAGACCAGGCATATAGCCACAATGCTTTGATAATGTATTAGACCAGGCATATAGCTGCTATGCTGTGATAATGTATTAGGCCAGGCATATAGCCACTGTGCTGTGATAATGTATTAGGCTAAGCATATAGCCACTATGCTGTGATAATGTATTAGGCCAGGCATATAGCCACTATGCTGTGATAATGTATTAGACAGGCATATAGCCACTATGCTGTGATAATGTATTAGCCCAGGCATATAGCCACTATGCTGTGATAATGTATTAGGACAGGCATATAGCCACTATGCTGTGATAATGTATTAGGCCAGGCATATAGCCACTATGCTGTGATAATGTATTAGGACAGGCATATAGCCACTATGCTCAAATAATGTATTAGGCCAGGCATATAGCCGCTTCTGCTGTGATAATGTATTAGGCCAGGCATATAGCCGCTATGCTGTGATAATGTATTAGGCCAGGCATATAGCCGCTATGCTGTGATAATGTATTAGACCAGGCATATAGCCGCTATGCTGTGATAATGTATTAGGCCAGGCATATAGCCACTATGCTGTGATAATGTATTAGGCCAGGCATATAGCCACTATGCTGTGATAATGTATTAGGCCAGGCATATAGCCACTATGCTGTGATAATGTATTAGGCCAGGCATATAGCCACTATGCTGTGATAATGTATTAGGCCAGGCATATAGCCACTGTGCTGTGATAATGTATTAGGCTAAGCATATAGCCACTATGCTGTGATAATGTATTAGGCCAGGCATATAGCCGCTATGCTGTGATAATGTATTAGACCAGGCATATAGCTGCTATGCTGTGATAATGTATTAGCCCAGGCTTATAGCCGCTATGCTGTGATAATGTATTAGGCCAGACAATATGCTGTGCTGTCATCTCTGCTTGCGTTTTGACACTGAAAGTGATCTGGACTGAGGAAAGACTGGTGACCACCTCTACAGTCTCTATACAAGGGTCTTATTCTTCAGTCTTTGCAAAGGGTCTGTTCTGTTTCAGGAGGCTGTAATGCTTGTTATCGTATATTAACTAGGTCAGAGTTACACCAGTCTGATGGTCTGTTTCAGGAGGCTGTAATGCTTGTTATCGTATATTAACTAGGTCAGAGTTACACCAGTCTGATGGTCTGTTTCAGGAGGCTGTAATGCTTGTTATCGTGTATATTAACCAGGTCAGAGTTACACCAGTCTGATGGTCTGTTTCAGGAGGCTGTAATGCTTGTTATCGTATATTAACTAGGTCAGAGTTACACCAGTCTGATGGTCTGTTTCAGGAGGCTGTAATGCTTGTTATCGTATATTAACTAGGTCAGAGTTACACCAGTCTGATGGTCTGTTTCAGGAAGCTGTAATGCTTGTTATCGTATATTAACCAGGTCAGAGTTATACCATTCTGATGATGATGATGATGAATACATCGTTGTCTAATCCGTTCTGTCCAACAGGCCCGTTATGGATCTCTGAAGATCAAAGGAAAGCGGAGGCCGGTTCTGACTGCTGCTACCTACAGTGCCATGTAATGACCAGTCCAGGAGACGTGACTGCTGGCTGGTGCCATGGATGGGTTTCATTCTGTAGTGCTCTACTGTTGACCAGAGCACGGTGGGTCCTGGCTAAAAGTAGTGCATTATGGGCCCTGGCCAACAGTAGTGCACTAGAATGGGAATAGGCTTTTTGGGACGGACCAGGAAATCAGTCAACAATTCAGGAAGGACTACTGACGGCTCCAACATCCATATCAGTGACTACTGACATGTCAGACCATCCTTTCTATGGAGAACGATGCTGTGGAACTGTTCTGCTGGTGTTTTTTAAACTGTCCTGGGGTCTAATTCTATTCACGCTGGGAGCATCTGTCTTTTTTTAAACGAACCAACAACTCACTATATTTATGACATTATTCTGACTGTGTATTTAAACCATCGTACAGCGGTAGCTGTACAGAAAGAATCTTAAGGTTTCCTGTCTTTTAGTTATGTGTTTTTGTTGCATGGATCTTATATTCTGGGTCGTTTTAATGTGAGGATGTGGACTTTTTAGGATCTTGGCTTTTTTTTGGAGGGGTTATATAATTAATTTAGCTTCATTTTGTCATATATGCTGCCTTGTATTTTGAGTTTAGCCTATTAAATAGTAGAATACATTATAATAGTGACCATTCTGGCACACTTAAAAAGATTGTTACAAAGTAACAGCTGACCAAAAAGTGTCCCTTATTCCTTCCGGAGGAATAAACCAATGATGAAAGGGAACAGAGAATCCTGTTATTGGCTTGTGTCCCAAATGGCATCATTCCCTATACAGGGCACTACCCAATGGGCCCTGGTCTAAAGTAGTGCACTACGTAGGGAATAGGGTTCCATAGGGCCCTGGTCTAAAGTAGTGCACTACGTAGGGAATAGGGTTCCATAGGGCCCTGGTCTAAAGTAGTGCACTACGTAGGGAATAGGGTTCCATAGGGCCCTGGTCTAAAGTAGTGCACTACGTAGGGAATAGGGTTCCATAGGGCCCTGGTCTAAAGTAGTGCACTACGTAGGGAATAGGGTGCCATTAGGGATGCAACCCCAATGTTGAGGTATGTTTGTGTTGACTGTAACTGACCTGTCCAGTTTGAATGACTGCATTTCCTGTTTTAGATTTTGGAACAAAGCTTTTTTTTTTCTCCCATAACCAATCTTTTTGCACACACTCTTCCAAAACGATGTCCTTTTGTAAGGCTTTGATGTCATCTGTTTTAGAATGTGTCCTGCTGCATTCTGGGATGCTTTTAACCACGTGATGAAACCTATTTAATACCAAAGCTTTATCTACTAAACCAGTGACCTGGGTCTGATTCGGGTGGGAATGTATCATAGAGGTGTTGTAAATAAATGGATACATTCAAAAATGTCTCTGCAAAGTAATTCAACTTTTGATCATGTGGTTTTCAACAAAACAATGGCAACCAGTGGAATATAATACATTACAACCAATCAACAGCTGATGGGGATTCCTCTGATGGGACTTCTAGTCACCACATTTCATTTGTCACATGCTGATTACAACTGCTGTAGACCTTACAGTGACATTCTGACTGACAAGCTCTTTCCCAACGACGCAGAGTCATGACGGCCATTCTAAGGTCAGACCACAATCACAGAAGAAAACACTCCCTGGCCTCATCTGTGGGAGAGACGGCCTGATCCGTCGGGAGAGACGGCCTGATCCGTCGGGAGACGGCCTGATCCGACGGGAGACGGCCTGATCCGTCGGGAGAGACGGCCTGATCCGTCGGGAGAGACGGCCTGATCCGTCGGGAGAGTCGTGTATCACCCAGCCTAGATGTGTGTCCCAAATGGAGCCCTATGGGATAAAAGTAGTGCGCTATATAGGTAATAAGGTTCCATTTGGGACTCAGACTGGAGCCTAGATGAGGATACAGGCTGGGGCCTAGATGAGGATACAGACTGGGGCCTAGATGAGGATACAGGCTGGGGCCTAGATGAGGATACAGGCTGGGGCCTAGATGAGGATACAGACTGGGGCCTAGATGAGGATACAGGCTGGGGCCTAGATGAGGATACAGACTGGGGCCTAGATGAGGATACAGGCTGGGGCCTAGATGAGGATACAGGCTGGGGCCTAGATGAGGATACAGACTGGGGCCTAGATGAGGATACAGGCTGGGGCCTAGATGAGGATACAGGCTGGGGCCTAGATGAGGATACAGACTGGGGCCTAGATGAGGATACAGGCTGGGGCCTAGATGAGGATACAGGCTGGGGCCTAGATGAGGATACAGGCTGGGGCCTAGATGAGGATACAGGCTGGGGCCTGGATGAGGATACAGGCTGGGGCCTAGATGAGGATTCAGGCCTGCTCTGGCCACAAAAAGCCTGGAGGTGAGGGATGTCTGTATTACAGACTCAACCTATCTGGGAATCATTATTTACTTTTTTATTTTACCTTTATTTAACTAGGCAAGTCAGTTTAGAACAAATTCTTATTTTCAATGACGGCCTAGGAACAGTGGGTTAACTGCCTGTTCAGGGGCAGAACGACCGATTTGTACCTTGTCAGCTCGGTGGTTTGAACTTGCAACCTTCCGGTTACTAGCCCAACGCTCTTAATTAACAAGCACATACGCCCTAAGGCTGGATGGTCTATCTGCTTACTATATTGAGCCCCCATACTCTGCTGGCAGACCGCGGTCCGGAACCAGAACGGGGATTCGGGCTTCGACCCCTGGTATCATATAAACACACACAACACATAGTAGAATGTGGAGAATTACAGGAAATTCGTTTTAAAACGGCAAAATATTTTATTTTTTAAATAGTTTGAACATGTTTGGGGTCGAATAGGTTGTGAGGTGTGGGCTCGTTACTATGCCGATAAATAACTATATCCATCCGAACCTTTGCCACCAAGGACATTTCCCCTCCCCACCTCAATGGACCTCCCCCATATAATATTTATATATTATTATACTTGTATTGTGTGTGAATATTCCTTTGTTTACCAGTCATCCTTTGTTGTTGTTCCCGGGAGGTGAGTACCCTTCTCTGGCCAGTTCTCTTCAAGCCACTCACAACAGATTTAATTTCCCCCAGTTCTAATCGCCTCCACCAGGGGTCGCTGTGGCACATTCAAATCAGAAAAAAGAGAGGACGTTGGTATTCAATGCAACTCATTTGGGGATTCCACATTTCCCATAGTACACCAACTAGACCAGAAACACATTTAACATGGTTTGAATAAAACAGAGTCAAATTGTTAAAACATGACATGGTGCAGCTAACTACATTTATTTTGATTATAGCAACATCCTTCCATGAGTTAACCTTCACTAAATCAGTTCATTCAGAGGAACAACCAATGATGTATTAAATATTGTTCATTACTAAACACACCCACCACTTGTTTAGAAGGAGTGCTGATTGACGCTGGACTATGAGGATGATGAACGATCAACATCACAAAACAATTAGTAAAGAAGAGGTTCATTGAAAGTGTTATTCACAGCAGAGTGACATGATGAAGAGCATGACATGATGAAGTGTTATTCACAGCAGAGTGACCTGATGAAGTGTTATTCACAGCAGTGTGACCTGATGAAGTGTTATTCACAGCAGAAGTGACCTGATGAAGTGTTATTCACAGCAGAGTGACCTGATGAAGTGTTATTCACAGCAGAGTGACCTGATGAAGTGTTATTCACAGCAGAGTGACACACAGCAGAGTGACATGAAAGTGTTATTCACAGCAGAGTGACATGATGAAGTGTTATTCACAGCAGAGTGACCTGATGAAGTGTTATTCACAGCAGAGTGACATGATGAAGTGTTATTCACAGCAGAGTGACATGATGAAGTGTTATTCAGCAGAGTGACCTGATGAAGTGTTATTCACAGCAGAGTGACATGATGAAGTGTTATTCAGCAGTGACCTGATGAAGTGACATGATGAAGTGTTATTCACAGCAGAGTGATTCACAGCAGAGTGACCTGATGAAGTGTTATTCACAGCAGAGTGACCTGATGAAGTGTTATTCACAGCAGAGTGACCTGATGAAGTGACCTGATGAAGTGTTATTCACAGCAGTGACCTGATGAAGTGTTATTCACAGCAGAGTGACCTGATGAAGTGTTATTCACAGCAGAGTGACCTGATGAAGTGTTATTCACAGCAGAGTGACCTGACAAGTGATGAAGTATTCAGAGCAGAAGTGTTATTCACAGCAGAGTGACCTGATGAAGTGTTATTCACAGCAGAGTGACCTGATGAAGTGATTCAGAGCAGAGTGACCTGATGAAGTGTTATGAACAGCAGAGTGACCTGATGAAGTGTTATTCACAGCAGAGTGACCTGATGAAGAGCAGAGTGTTATTCAAGCAGAGTGACCTGATGATGAAGAGCAGAGTGACCTGATGAAGTGTTGATTCATGATGAAGAGTGACCTGATGAAGTGTTATGATGAAGAGCAGAGTGACCTGATGAAGTGTTATTCACAGCAGATGAAGAGCAGAAGTGATGAGTGTGACATGATGAAGAGCAGAGTGTGACCTGATGAAGAGCAGTACAGCAGAGTGACCTGATGAAGGGGATGGGTGACATGATGAAGGTTATGGGGAAAGCAGAGTGACCTGATGACATGGTGTTATTCACAGCAGAGTGACCTGATGAAGGCAGAGACCTGATGAGTGTTGATGATGAAGTGAAGGGAGTGACCTGAGGATGAAGGACCTGATGAGTGTTGATGAAGTGAAGAGAGTGATGATGGGTTATTCACAGATGACCTGATGATGGGCAGATGATGAAGTGTTATTCACAGGAGGACATGATGAAGTGTTATTCACAGCAGATGACCTGAGAAGTGATGAAGTGACCTGATGAAGGCAGAGTGATGACATGATGAAGAGAAGGGTGACCTGATGAAGGGCAGACCTGATGAAGGCAGAGTGACCTGATGATGATGAGCAATGACCTGATGAGGGATGGGGGTGACCTGATGAAGGGATGGAGTGACCTGATGAAGGGTTATGAAGGGATGGGGAAAGGTGGGATGAATGATGAAATGGGGGATGATGAAGGATGACAGGGTGATGATGAAGGGATGGAGAATGAGGGACCTGATGAAGGGATGGGGATGACCTGATGGGGGATGGAGGACATGATGAAGGGATGATGATGAATGGGGGATGAAGAGAGAGGGATGAAGGATGATGATGATGAAGGGATGAGGGATGGGGATGATGAAGGGATGGATGGATGAAGGATGATGAAATGGGGGATGGGGGATGAAGGGATGGAAGGGATGAAGGGATGGGGGATGAAGGATGAAGGGGGATGAAATGAAGGGGATGAAGGGATGAGGGATGGAGGATGAAGGGATGGAGGATGAAGATGGGATGGGGATGGAGGATGAAGGGATGAAATGGGGGATGAAGGGATGGAGGATGAAGGGATGGTGGATGAAGGATGGGGATGGAGGATGATGATGAAGGGATGGGGATGGATGGATGGGATGGGGGATGAAAGGATGGGGATGGGATGGGGATGGAGAAGGGATGGGATGAAATGGGGGATGAAGGGGAAGGGATGGAGGATGAGGGGATGGAGGATGATGAAGGGATGGGGATGAAGGGATGGAGGGATGGGGGATGGAGGGATGGAGGATGAAGGGATGGGGGATGGAGGATGAAGGGATGAAGGGATGGGATGGAGGATGAAGGATGGGGATGAAGGGATGGTGGATGATGAGGATGATGGAGGGATGAAGGGATGAAGGGATGGAGGATGATGGATGGAGGATGAAGGGATGGAGGATGGAAGGGATGGGGATGAAGGGATGGGGATGAAGGGATGAGGGATGAGGATGAAGGGATGGGGGGAGGATGGAGGATGAAGCAATGAGGGATGGAGGATGAAGGGATGGAGGATGAAGGGATGGGGGATGAAGGATGAGGGATGGAGGGATGAAGGATGGGGATGGAGGATGAAGGGATGGAGGATGAAGGGATGGGGGATGATGAAGGGATGAAGAAATGGGGGATGAAGGGATGGGGGATGAAGATGATGAGGGATGAAGAGGAGGATGAAGGGATGGAGGATGAAGGGATGGGGGATGATAGGGATGAGGGATGAGGATGGGGAGGATGAAGGGGATGATGAAATGGAGGGAAAGGGATGGAAGGGATGGGGGATGAAGGGATGAGGATGAAGGGATGGGGATGGAGGATGAAGGGATGGGGGATGAGAGGGGCTGAGGGGCTGAAGGGATGGAGGATGAAGGGATGGAGGGCTGATGGAGGATGAAGGGATGGAGGATGAGAGGGATGGAGGGATGAAGGGATGGAGGATGAAGGGGCTGATGAGAGGATAGATGGAGGATGAGAACCAGAGGGCTGAGGGGCTGAAGAAATGGGGGATAAAGAACCAGAGGATGAGACAGGATGGAAGATGAAGGGATGAAGAAATGGGGGATGAAGGGATGGAGGATGAAGGGATGAGGATGGGGGATGAAGGGATGAGGGGCTGAAGAGAACCAGAGGGCTGATGAGGGATGAAGGGGCTGATGAAGGATAGATGGAGACAGATAAAGGGATGGAGGATAAAGGGATGGGGGGCTGAGACAGGATGAAACCAGAGGGGAGGGGCTGAGCCAGAGAGACAGGATAGAGAACCAGAGGGCTGAGGGGCTGAGACAGGAGAGACAGGGGCTGAGAGAACCAGAGGGCTGAGGGGCTGAGACAGGGTAGAGAACCAGAGGGCTGAGGGGCTGAGACAGGGGCTGAGGGTAGAGAACCAGAGGGCTGAGGGGCTGAGGGGCTGAGACAGGATAGAGAACCAGAGGGCTGAGGGGCTGAGACAGGGGCTAGAGAACCAGAGGGCTGAGGGGCTGAGACAGGGGCTGAGGGGCTGAGAGAACCAGAGGGCTGAGGGGCTGAGACAGGGTAGAGAACCAGAGGGCTGAGGGGCTGAGACAGGATAGAGAACCAGAGGGCTGAGGGGCCAGAGAGACAGGATAGAGAACCAGAGGGCTGAGGGGCTGAGACAGGGTAGAGAACCAGAGGGCTGAGGGGCTGAGACAGGGTAGAGAACCAGAGGGCTGAGGGGCTGAGACAGGATAGAGAACAGGGCTAGAGAACCAGAGGGCTGAGGGGCTGAGCCTGAGAGACAGGATAGAGAACCAGAGGGCTGAGGGGCTGAGCCAGACAGGATAGAGAACCAGAGGGCTGAGGGGCTGAGCCAGAGAGACAGGGTAGAGAACCAGAGGGCTGAGGGGCTGAGACAGGATAGAGAACCAGAGGGCTGAGGGGCTGAGAGGGGCTGAGACAGGGTAGAGAACCAGAGGGCTGACAGGGTAGAGAACCAGAGGGCTGAGGGGCTGAGAGGGTAGAGAGACAGGATAGAGAACCAGAGGGCTGAGGGGCTGAGACAGGAGACAGGATAGAGAACCAGAGGGCTGAGGGGCTGAGCCAGAGAGACAGGATAGAGAACCTGAGGGCTGAGGGGCTGAGCCAGAGAGACAGGGTAGAGAACCAGAGGGCTGAGGGGCTGAGGGCTGAGGGGCAGAGAGACAGGATAGAGAACCAGAGGGCTGAGGGGCTGAGCCAGAGAGACAGGATAGAGAACCAGGGCTGAGGGAGACTGAACCAGGGGCTGAGGGGCTGAGACCAGGATAGAGAACCTGAGGGCTGAGGGGCTGAGCCAGAGAGACAGGATAGAGAACCAGAGGGCTGAGGGGCTGAGACAGGGTAGAGAACCAGAGGGCTGAGGGGCTGAGCCAGAGAGACAGGATAGAGAACCAGAGGGCTGAGGGGCTGAGCCAGACAGGATAGAGAACCAGAGGGCTGAGGGGCTGAGACAGGGTAGAGAACCAGAGGGGGAGGGCTGAGAGAGAGACAGGGTAGAGAACCAGAGGGCTGAGGGGCTGAGACAGGGTAGAGAACCAGAGGGCTGAGGGGCTGAGACAGGGTAGAGAACCAGAGGGCTGAGGGGCTGAGACAGGGTAGAGAACCAGAGGGCTGAGGGGCTGAGCCAGAGAGACAGGGTAGAGAACCAGAGGGCTGAGGGGCTGAGCCAGAGAGACAGGATAGAGAACCAGAGGGCTGAGGGGCTGAGCTGAGACAGGATAGAGAACCAGAGGGCTGAGGGGCTGAGACAGGATAGAGAACCAGAGGGCTGAGGGGCTGAGCCAGACAGGGTAGAGAACCTGAGGGCTGAGGGGCTGAGAGAGAGACAGGATAGAGAACCAGAGGGCTGAGGGGCTGAGACAGGAGAGAGAACCAGAGGGCTGAGGGGCTGAGCCAGAGAGACAGGATAGAGAACCAGAGGGCTGAGGGGCTGAGACAGGGTAGAGAACCAGAGGGCTGAGGGGCTGAGACAGGGTAGAGAACCAGAGGGCTGAGGGGCTGAGCCAGAGAGACAGGATAGAGAACCAGAGGGCTGAGGGGCTGAGACAGGATAGAGAACCAGAGGGCTGAGGGGCTGAGACAGGGTAGAGAACCAGAGGGCTGAGGGGCTGAGACAGGGTAGAGAACCAGAGGGCTGAGGGGCTGAGACAGGATAGAGAACCTGAGGGCTGAGGGGCTGAGACAGGATAGAGAACCTGAGGGCTGAGGGGCTGAGCCAGAGAGACAGGGTAGAGAACCTGAGGGCTGAGGGGCTGAGCCAGGCCATGTAGAGTAGTTAGGGGTCTTTAATTAAGCAAACAGGAGCAGTGTTCAAAGTGACAGGAGGCGTCATAAATCTGTTCTGCTGACAGCAGACTGACTCTACTGCCGACTGCCTGGGCTCCTCCCTGCCTGTCACATGTTAGGCCTTCAGCTCTAACAGCCAGCAGCAGGACAGTAGGACGATACACAGGTATTCACCCAGGGCCGGTGTCACAGGTATTCACCCAGGACCGATGTCACAGGTATTCACCCAGGACCGATGTCACAGGTATTCACCCAGGACCGATGTCACAGGTATTCACCCAGGACCGGTGTCACAGGTATTCACCCAGGACCGGTGTCACAGGTATTCACCCAGGATGTCACAGGTATTCACCCAGGACCGGTGTCACGTTTGGATGTTTGAGGTGGTAGTAAACACCTGTTACTGTGTGTTTATAAAGTGTGAAACTTGGACTGGCAGAGGGGGAAATGCAGAGACGGGGCTTGTGATTGGCTGAACAGGAGCTATCCACAGATGGAGTTCGTTTCTCTCTCACAAACACACACACAGCTGTTATCCACAAGCGTTGGCCCGATGAGCATCAATAAACAGGAAAAGTTCACATTCCCGAAGGCACAGGGGTCAGGACCTTAAAAAACGGACAAATCTGATTGAATCAGCTCGTGTCTTTGGGGCTGGGAGTCGGGGGAGGAAAGGAAAGGGGGTGGGATGAGGCGAGGAGGAGGTGGAGGTGAGGGGGTGAGAGTTTAAAGCAAGGGCAGAGGCTGCCTGTGTGCTTCTGTCCTCTCTGCGACCTCCCTACCGCCTCCACAGATCAATGACAGGGGTGTGTGTTCTGACGCTTTACTTCCTAACCTGGTTCCTCTGTCTGTTCTGTCCGCTCCAGCCATGTCCCTGTGACAGCAGGTTTTACCTTCTAGGATCAAGGTCTGGGTTCTAGGAGGGTTCCTGTGTGAAGAGGCTTGAGGTCTGTGTCAGGGGCCCAGGACACTCTATGGTGTGGCCAAGGCATGGGGCCTGTCGACTGGAGATGTGTGGGCTGATCGGCCAAAGACAACATGTTTGGGGGTCTGAGGGTGATTTAGCCTGCTGCTGCTCTGGGTGATCTCCTGCTCAGTGGGTGACCTGATGTTATCTACTGTTTTCACACTCGGTACATAGTCAGTCCCTCCCTCCATCAGTCTCTCCCTCTGTCCCATCATCCCTCTTTCCCTCTATCAGTCTCTCCCTCAGTCCCATCATCCCTCTTTCCCTCCATCAGTCTCTCCCTCAGTCCACCCATCCCTCCCTCCATCAGTCTCTCCCTCAGTCCACCCATCCCTCCATCAGTCTCTCCCTCAGTCCCATCATCCCTCTTTCCCTCCATCAGTCTCTCCCTCAGTCCACCCATCCCTCCCTCCATCAGTCTCTCCCTCAGTCCCACCATCCCTGCCTCCCTCCATCAGTCTCTCCCTCAGTCCACCCATCCCTCCCTCCATCAGTCTCTCCCTCAGTCCCACCATCCCTGCCTCCCTCCGTCTCTCCCTCAGTCCCACCATCCCTGCCTCCCTCTATCAGTCTCTCCCTCAGTCCCTCCATCCCTCCCTCTCTCCATCCCTACATTGGTATCATACCAGAACTTCTGGTTGTAATGGGCCGTTCTGTCAGGGAGGGGAGCCTGGAGGGTTAGGGGAGCAGGGAGGGGGTCCTCCAGGATTAGGGGAGCAGGGAGGGATCCTCCAGGGTTAGGGGAGCAGGGAGGGATCCTCCAGGGTTAGGGGAGCAGGGAGGGATCCTCCAGGGTTAGGGGAGCAGGGAGGGATCCTCCAGGGTTAGGGGAGCAGGGAGGGATCCTCCAGGGTTAGGGGAGCAGGGAGGGATCCTCCAGGGTTAGGGGAGCAGGGAGGGATCCTCCAGGGTTAGGGGAGCAGGGAGGGATCCTCCAGGGTTAGGGGAGCAGGGAGGGATCCTCCAGGGTTAGGGGAGCAGGGAGGGATCCTCCAGGGTTAGGGGAGCAGGGAGGGATCCTCCAGGGTTAGGGGAGCAGGGAGGGATCCTCCAGGGGGGATCCTCCAGGTTTAGGGGATCCTCCAGGATTAGGGGAGCAGGGAGGATCCTCCAGGGTTAGGGGAGCAGGGAGGGATCCTCCAGGGTTAGGGCATCCTCCAGGGTTAGAGGGAGCAGGGAGGATCCTCCAGGGTTAGGGGAGCAGGGAGGGATCCTCCAGGGTTAGAGGAGCAGGGAGGGACTCCAGGATTAGGGGAGCAGGGGAGGATCCTCCAGGGTTAGGGGAGCAGGGAGGGATCCTCCAGGGTTAGAGGAGCAGGGAGGGATCCTCCAGGGTTAGAGGAGCAGGGAGGGATCCTCCAGGGTTAGAGGAGCAGGGAGGGATCCTCCAGGGTTAGAGGAGCAGGGAGGGATCCTCCAGGGGTAGGGGAGCAGGGAGGGGATCCTCCAGGGTTAGGGAGCAGGGAGGGATCCTCCAGGGTTAGGGGCATCCTCCAGGGTTAGAGGAGCAGGGAGGATCCTCCAGGGTTAGGGGAGCAGGGAGGGATCCTCCAGGGTTAGAGGAGCAGGGAGGGATCCTCCAGGATTAGGGGAGCAGGGGGATCCTCCAGGGTTAGGGGAGCAGGGAGGGATCCTCCAGGGTTAGAGGAGCAGGGAGGGATCCTCCAGGGTTAGAGGAGCAGGGAGGGATCCTCCAGGGTTAGGGGAGCAGGGAGGGATCCTCCAGGGTTAGGGGAGCAGGGAGGGATCCTCCAGGGTTAGAGGAGCAGGGAGGGATCCTCCAGGGTTAGGGGAGCAGGGAGGGGATCCTCCAGGGGTAGGGGAGCAGGGAGGGGATCCTCCAGGGTTAGGGTTAGCTCTTCCAGCACCTCCAGCATATCCCCCCTTCTTTTCCAGTGATTCTGCCTCCCTCCCTCCCTGCTGCCCCCTTCTCTTCTCTTCTGCCCCTGACAGAGTGTCTCCCCAGGCTCTGACTGTGCTGCTGACATCTCTACCCTGGTGGCCGTGTATTAACCCAGTGACCGTAAAACAGACTGCTCTCTCCGCAGCTCGCTGGCTGGCTATTGGCTTCTTGGCTCCTGGCCCAGTAGTGCAGGTGCAGTCAGATCCTGTAACGGATCAGATGAGAGTATTGTTAGATTCCTGGAATAAGATACAAACAACCGATTGGTCAGCCAGGAGACAACAATAGCAGAAGGCAACAAAAAAACGTGTTTCAACTGATCTAAGTATTGCACTGTTTCACACACAGTTGAATCCACACCATAACAACAGATATTTTGAAGGAAACCAAAATTAGCAATCTCCAGGTGTGTGTGTGTGTGTGTGTGTGTGTGTGTGTGTGTGTGTGTGTGTGTGTGTGTGTGTGTGTGTGTGTGTGTGTGTCTGTGTGTCTGTGTGTCTGTGTGTCTGTGAGTGTGTTTCTGTGAGTGTGACTGGAGATATCTGGTCGGGTTATGACTGGAGATATCTGGTGGGGGTATGACTGGAGATATCTGGTCGGGGTATGACTGAAGGGTTGTATGACTGGAGATATCTGGTGGTGGTATGACTGGAGATATCTGGTGGTGGTATGACCGGAGATATCTGGTGGGGGTAGCTCAGTGAGGTTGGATGGAGAGCATTTGTGAACAGCAGTTTTCAGTTCTTTCCACAGATTCTCAATTGGATTCAGGTCTGGACTTTGACTTGGCCATTCTAACACCTGGATATGTTTATTTTTGAACCATTCCATTGTAGATTTTGCTTTATGTTTTGGATCATTGTCTTGTTGGAAGACAAATCTCCGTCCCAGTCTCAGGTCTTTTGCAGACTCCATCAGGTTTTCTTCCAGAATGGTCCTGTATTTGGCTCCATCCATCTTCCCATCAATTTTAACCATCTTCCCTGTCCCTGCTGAAGAAAAGCAGGCCCAAACCATGATGCTGCCACCACCATGTTTGACAGTGGGGATGGTGTGAGGGTGATGAGCTGTGTTACATAACGTTTTGCATTGTTGCCAAAAAGTTCAATTTTGGTTTCATCTGACCAGAGCACCTTCTTCCACATGTTTGGTGTGTCTCCCAGGTGGCTTGTGGCAAACTTTAAACGACACTTTTTATGGATATCTTTAAGAAATGGCTTTCTTCTTGCCACTCTTCCATAAAGGCCAGATTTGTGCAATATATGACTGATTGTTGTCCTATGGACAGAGTCTCCGACCTCAGCTGTAGATCTCTGCAGTTCATCCAGAGTGATCATGGGCCTCTTGGCTGCATCTCTGATCAGTCTTCTCCTTGTATGAGCTGAAAGTTTAGAGGGACGGCCAGGTCTTGGTAGATTTGCAGTGGTCTGATACTCCTTCCATTTCAATATTATCGCTTGCACAGTGCTCTTTGGGATGTTTAAAGCTTGGGAAATCTTTTTGTATCCAAATCCGGCTTTAAACTTCTTCACAACAGTATCTCGGACCTGCCTGGTGTGTTCCTTGTTCTTCATGATGCTCTCTGCGCATTTAACTGGACCTCTGAGACTATCACAGTGCAGGTGCATTTATACGGAGACTTGATTACACACAGGTGGATTGTATTTATTATCATTAGTCATTTAGGTCAACATTGGATCATTCAGAGATCCTCACTGAACTTCTGGAGAGAGTTTGCTGCACTAAAAGTAAAGGGGCTGAATAATTTTGCACGCCCAATTTTTCAGTTTTTGATTTGTTAAAAAAGTTTGAAATATCCAATAAATGTCGTTCCACTTCATGATTGTGTCCCACTTGTTGTTGATTCTTCACAAAAAATACAGTTTTATATCTTTATGTTTGAAGCCTGAAATGTGTCAAAAGGCCGCAAAGTTCAAGGGGGCCGAATACTTTCGCAAGGCACTGTATCTTGTGGGGGTATGACTGGAGATATCTGGTTGTATGACTGGAGATATCTGGTGGTGGTATGACTGAAGGGTTGTATGACTGGAGATATCTGGTGGTGGTATGACTGAAGGGTGGTATGACTGGAGATATCTGGTGGGGGTATGACTGGAGATATCTGGTGGGGGTATGACTGGAGATATCTGGTGGTGGTATGACTGGAGATATCTGGTGGGGTATGACTGGAGATATCTGGTGGGGGTATGACTGGAGATATCTGGTGGTGGTATGACTGGAGATATCTGGTGGTGGTGTGACTGGAGATATCTGGTGGGGGTATGACTGAAGATATCTGGTGTTTGACTGAAGCTATCTGGTGGGGGTATGACTGAAGGGTGGTTTGACTGAAGATATCTGGTGGGGGTATGACTGAGGTTGAGCTGTGCTTCAAATAATTGATTAAAGGGGGGTGGGGGTGTATTGACACCGACAGTCATTTCCTGTGACATAACACAGCCGAATATGGTCCTCCAAGCGTGAAGTGATCAGAGCGAGGTGACGCCAGTTCAGATGTTACATCATAGAGGAGAGAGAGAGGGCAAGAGGTTGTGCTGGTGAATTGGGGCTGGAAATGAACCATGGATTCAGATGTATGAGCAGCTGCCTGGTTCAGAGAGAGAGAGCAGGGTTCATCTGTAGTTCACCCAGGGTAACGGGAGGGTAACCACAGGGTAATTGTGTGTGTGGAGACTCAGGAAGCAGGGCAACCCAGGGTTCAGTAAGAGGGTAGGGACACATAGGTTGTCAAATCAAATTTGGGTAATTCTTTACAATGAGGTTCCATTTGTAAAGGGTTTATAGAGGATTTGTTATTATGTTATTAACGGTTATTTAATCATTAGTAAATTATTATAAACCATTAATAAATGGGTTATATCAAATTGGTCAAAATAGTGAGATAGCCAGTCAGTGCTTGCCAAATAGTGAGATAGCCAGCCAGTCAGTACTTGCCAAATAGTGAGATAGCCAGTCAGTGCTTGCCAAATAGTGAGATAGCCAGTCAGTGCTTGCCAAATAGTGAGATAGCCAGTCAGTGCTTGCCAAATAGTGAGATAGCCAGTCAGTGCTTGCCAAATAGTGAGACACTATTTAACTCCAGCTGTTAAACATTTATTAATGCACTGACAAATGCGTCTGATATTGAACCCTTGTGTATCATTCAACCTCATTTTCAATGGTTGCACAGTTAAACTATAGTTATTTTCTCACGTTTGAGTGTGATGCATTGTTGCTCTGTCCCAGGAACTGTACTGTGAAGTTTTCAGAGCAACAGTCAACTCCCATGATGCGTCTTGCCCTACGTTTGAAACAATAATGATGCATCGGTGGATTTATTTATTCCAGGAATGAAGGCCTCATCTGAAGATCCCAAGCCATTTTACTGGGGTGGTTCGCTGGTTTCTGAGAATTTCCCCCAATTTTGTGAGATCAGCCCAACTGTGAAATAAAGACCACCTGGAACGTGCCCAGAATGTTGTGTTTAAACTGACATAATGTGACGTCGTGAAGAATCAGGATGGACGTAGCTGTGACCAGTGGGCAAAGGCCAGACAGAAGAGATGGTGCAAAAGATACGTTGTTCACAAGTGAAATATGTTGACAGAGGAGAGAGAGGGTAAATTCTGTGTACGATTCTTTTCACTTTTGGACACAGAGGTTCTGCTGGATGATTTAACACGCTCCTCTGTCCCTACCTAGTTAGGAAACGTTAGCTAGGAAACGTTAGGTAGCTAGGAAACGTTAGCTAGGAAACGTTAGCTAGAAAAACGTTAGCTAGGAAACGTTAGCTAGCTAGGAAACGTTAGCTAGCTAAAACGTTAGCTAGCGTTAGCTAGAAACGTTAGCTAGGAAACGTTAGCTAGCTAGAAACGTTAGCTAGAAACGTTAGCTAGAAACGTTAGCTAGCTAGGAAACGTTAGCTAGCTAGAAACGTTAGCTAGGAAACGTTAGCGTTAGCTAGGAAACGTTAGCTAGCTAAAACGTTAGCTAGGAAACGTTAGCTAGAAACGTTAGCTAGAAACGTTAGCTAGGAAACGTTAGCTAGCTAGGAAACGTTAGGTAGCTAGGAAACGTTAGGTAGCTAGGAAACGTTAGCTAGCTAGAAACGTTAGCTAGCTAGAAACGTTAGCTAGGAAACGTTAGCTAGTTATATGATATAACTAGGAATAAAATGACTAGACAACAGGATAGATAATAAACAGTAGCAGCTTATGTGATCAGTCTAAGACGTTAGTGCAATAACTATTTAAGTAACTATAGACCTTGTCCCGACCCCAACTCAACTCCTGTGACCTTAACTCTTATGTATTACCTATTAAGGCCTAATGCTTCACTCTTTTCAATGACCCACTGATTAATGACCAGATTCATCCCAACTTAACCCACTGATTAATGACCAGATTCATCCTAATTTAACCCACTGATTAATGACCAGATTCATCCCAACTCAACACACTGATTAATGATCAGATTCATCCCAACATATATATTTTTTTTCACCTTTATTTAACCAGGTAGGTTAAAGTTGAGAACAAGTCCTCATTTACAACTGCGACCTGGCCAAGATAAAGAAAAGCAGTTCGACACATAGAACAACACAGAGTTACACATGGAGTAAAACGAAACAGACAAATCATTGACATGTGGCACCATTGACATATGGCATCAGTATTTACCTTAAAATAAATAAATATTGTTTTGAAAGAATAGCTGTTAAATCATTTGTATACAAGGAGGGACCACCACAATGTGGTCACAATGCCGAACGGATATGAGACACGTTATAACGCCATGTGCCGACACGTTTCTGAAAATGTGCGGACAATCAGAATGTGGACAAGATTAGGACAAGAGAGGCATGTTAGTGGCAGTTATAAACGGGGCTATGGGTCAAACTAGACCAGTAGCACACCATTTCACATTAATAGGCAGAAAATATCCTAAAACATTTGAAGGGCCACAATAGCTGTCAATCTTTGACAAGGGACTTTTTGTGGGAGCATAATAGATTTCTGGTCAACGGGTCTTACCTGGGTCCCAGATACATGTGACGTTTCGACATTATTTGGAAGCTTTCTTTCAGTCTCAAACATTACCAGGTTGTCGGTCAGTTCATGCCGTAGAGAGCTGCCATGTTAGTCAGATTTTCAGGGAGAACAGGCCTCTGTGGGATTCTGGTCGGGACAGACAGTGTTAGTCAGATCTTCAGGGAGAACAGGCCTCTTTGGGATTCTGGTCGGGACAGACAGTGTTAGTCAGATCTTCAGGGAGAACAGTCCTCTGTGGGACTGGATTCTGGTCGGGACAGACAGTGTTAGTCAGATCTTCAGGGAGAACAGTCCTCTTTGGGATTCTGGTCGGGACAGACAGTGTTAGTCAGATCTTCAGGGAGAACAGTCCTCTGTGGGATTCTGGTCGGGACAGACAGTGTTAGTCAGATCTTCAGGGAGAACAGTCCTCTGTGGGATTCTGGTCGGGACAGACAGTGTTAGTCAGATCTTCAGGGAGAACAGACCTCTGTGGGATTCTGGTCGGGACAGACAGTGTTAGTCAGATCTTCAGGGAGAACAGACCTCTGTGCCTTCTGGTGGGACAGACAGTGGTCAGATCTTCAGGGAGAACAGGCCTCTGTGGGACTGGATTCTGGTCGGGACAGACAGTGTTAGTCAGATCTTCAGGAGAACAGGCCTCTGTGCGATTCTGGTCGGGACAGACAGTGCAGGTTTTAAGCGTTATAAAGGCAGTGGGATCAAAGAGGCTCTCCTTCATAAACACACTTTGATAAACTCCTCTTTATGAGACAACGACTCGGTCAGAGGGAGCTGAAAGGAGAGCGATGCTGGGAGACAGGCAGGGGGGGAGAGGGATAACAGAACACTACAGGCCCATGAACCAGTAGAAACTGTAGTGATTCCATGCTGATGGAGTCATTCCCCTCCATGAACCAGTAGAAACTGTAGTGATTCCATGCTGATGGAGTCATTCCCCTCCATGAACCAGTAGAAACTGTAGTGATTCCATGCTGATGGAGTCATTCCCCTCCATGAACCAGTAGAAACTGGAGTCATTCCCCTCCATGAACCAGTAGAAACTGTAGTGATTCCATGCTGATGGAGTCATTCCCCTCCATGAACCAGTAGAAACTGTAGTGATTCCATGCTGATGGAGTCATTCCCCTCCATGAACCAGTAGAAACTGTAGTGATTCCATGTTGATGGAGTCATTCCCCTCCATGAACCAGTAGAAACTGTAGTGATTCCATGCTGATGGAGTCATTCCCCTCCATGAACCAGTAGAACTGCCTGCCTGCCTACTTACCTGCCTACCTACCTGCCTGCCTCCCTACCACCCTCCCTGCCTCCCTGCCTGCCTTCCTGCCTGCCTGCCTGCCTCCCTCCCTGCCTTCTCCCTGCCTCCATGCTTCCCTGCCTTCCCTCCCAGCCTGCCTCCCTCCCAGCCTGCCTCCCTCCCTGCCTGCCTCCCAGCCTCCCTCCCTGCCTTCTCTCCCTGCCTCCTTCCCTGCCTCCCAGCCTGCCTCCCAGCCTCCCTCCCAGCCAGCCTCCCTCCCTGCCTCCCTCCCAGCCAGCCTGCCTCCCTCCCTCCCTGCCTTCCCTCCCAGCCTGCCTCCCTCCCTGCCTCCCAGCCTCCCTCCCTGCCTCCCCTCCTGCCTGCCTCCCAGCCTGCCTGCCTCCCTCCCTGCCTGCCTCCCAACCTCCCTCCCTCCCTCCCTCCCTCCCTCCCTGCTTCCCTTCCCTCCCTCCCAGCCTGCCTCCCTCCCTGCCTCCCAGCCTGCTTCCCTCCCTCTCTCCCTGCCTGCCTCCCAGCCTTCTTCCGTCCCTCCCAGCCTGCCTCCCTCCCTGCCTCCCAGCCTGATTCCCTCCCTCTCCCCTGCCTGCCTCCCAGCCTGCTTTCCTCCCTCTCTCCCTGCCTGCCTCCCTGCCTGCCTCCCAGCCTGCCTTCCCTCCCTGCCTCCCTTCCTGTCTGCCTCCCAGCCTGCCCCCTCTCTCCCTGCCTGCCTCCCTGCTTCCCTGCCTTCCCTCCCTCCCAGCCTGCCTCCCTCCCTACCTCCCAGCCTGCCTCCCTCCCTGCCTCCCAGCCTCCCTCCCTGCCTGCCTCCCAGCCTGCCTGCCTCCCTCCCTGCCTGCCTCCCAGCCAGCCAGCCTCCCTCCCTCCCTCCCTCCCTCCCTGCCTCCCTGCTTCCCTTCCCTCCCTCCCAGCCTGCCTCCCTCCCTGCCTCCCAGCCTGCCTCCCTCCCTCTCTCCCTGCCTGCCTCCCAGCCTTCTTCCCTCCCTCCCTCCCCCCCTCCCTCCCTCCCTCCCTCCCTCCCTCCCTCCCCCTCCCTCCCCCTCCCTCCCTCCCTCCCTCCCTCCCTCCCTCCCTCCCTCCCTCCCTCCCCCTCCCTCCCTCCCAGCCTGCCTCCCTCCCTGCCTCCCAGCCTGCTTCCCTCCCTCCCTCCCTGCCTGCCTCCCAGCCTGCTTTCCTCCCTCTCCCCTGCCTGCTTCCCTGCCTGCCTCCCAGCCTGCCTTCCCTCCCTGCCTCCCTCCTTGCCTGCCTCCCAGCCTGCCTCCCTCCCTGCCTGCCTCCCTCCCTCCCAGCCTGCCTCCCTCCCTCCCTGCCTGCCTCCCTGCCTGCTTCCTTCTCTCCCTGCTTGCCTTCCTGCCCATACATTCATCATGCAGTTTCACTTTTGTTAAGGCCATACATCATGTGATCACTCATAGCCCGGTGTTAGTTGAACTGTCAGCCATCTTTCATTGTCACCTACCCCCTCTTTCTCTATTTTCTCCCCTCTTTGATGGTGACAATGAAAGATGGCTGATAGTTCAAGTAACACCGGGCTATGAGTGATCACATGATGTATGGCCTTAACAAAAGTGAAACTGCATGATGAATGTATGGGCAGGAAGGCAAGCAGGGAGAGATGGAGAGAGAGAGAGAGAGTGGAGGAGAGAGGGAGAGGGAAGAGTGAGGGAGAGGAAGAAAGAGAGAGAGGGGGTAGGTGGAGAGCAAGACAGAGATGGAGAGAGAAGGGGGAGGGAGAGGGATGGAGGGGGAGAGAACATAGAGCGAGAGAAAGGGGAGGGAGAAAGAGAGAGAGAGGGAAGGTGGAGAGAGAGATATAGAGAGGAGGGAGAGAAGGGGAGGGAGAGCGAGAGGAGGGGGAGAGAAGGGGAGGGAGAGCGAGAGGAGGGGGAGAGAACATGGAGCGAGAGAAGGGGGAGGGAGAAAGAGAGAGATGGAAGGTGGAGAGACAGATACAGAGAGGGGGGAGAGAGCGAGAGGAGGGGGAGAAAGACAGAGAGAGAGAGGTACTGTGAAGAGCCAGTAGCTAGCGGACGTGTCGTGGTCGGTGCATGCTCTGTTTTGAAAAGAGGGCCTTGGATTCTCACACGTCTGCCCTCTGATTCACCTTGAGTCATCCCATCCCTCTCAATCTGTCAACAGGAGACCTCCTCACCTCTCATAGTACCGGAACATTCTGTTTCAGTACCATCTGGGAAGCTATTGGTGCATGGAAGTGATGTATATCGGTGTAGAAGTGCACAAGTGTTGCCCCCCAATTAATCTGTGGTTGAAAATAATCTACATCTCAATTAGGACTAGAAAGGGCAGTATTTCCTCACTGTACCTTTAGAAATGCCTGTGTCTTTTCCCCCTAAAGGAGTAGCTTAACGTTTCAGTTGTATCTCCTTCCTCCAGATGGAGCAGAGTCTTCTGTCCCTAGTGATGGACACCAACCATAAGTCTTCTGTCCCTAGTGATGGACACCAACCATAAGTCTTCTGTCCCTAGTGATGGACACCAACCATAAGTCTTCTGTCCCTAGTGATGGACACCAACCATAAGTCTTCTGTCCCTAGTGATGGACACCAACCATAAAGGGCCCAGTTTCTGTCCCTATAAGTCTTCTGTCCCTAGTGATGGACACCAACCATAAAGGGCCTGTCAGTTTGGACTGTCCCCAGTTTCTGTCCCTATGGACACCAACCATAAGGGCTTTCTGTCCCTAGTGATAGACACCAACCATAAAGGGCCCAGTTTCTGTCCCTAGTGATGGACACCAAACATAAGGGCCCAGTTTCTGTCCCTAGTGATGGACACCAACCATAAAGGGCCCAGTTTCTGTCCCTAGTGATGGACACCAAACATAAAGGGCCCAGTTTCTGTCCCTAGTGATGGACACCAAACATAAGTCTTTTCTGTCCCTAGTGATGGACACCAACTGTAAAGGGCCCAGTTTCTGTCCCTAGTGATGGACACCAAACATGAAGGGCCCAGTTTCTGTCCCTAGTGATGGGACACCAACCATAAAGGGCCTAGGTTTCTGTCCCCTAGTGATGGACACCCTTGTGGCTAACTGCTTGCCTTGGGGCTAGGTACTGCTTGCCTTGGGGCATCGGGCCCAGTTTCTGTCCCCTAGGGGCTGATGGACACCTAACCATGAAGGGCCCAGTTTCCTGTCCCTAGTGAAGTACTTGCTTGCCTTGGGGCTAGGTACTGCTTGCCTTGGTGCATCGGTACTGCTTGGGCTAGGTACTGCTGGCGCTAGGTACTGCTTGCCTTGGGGCTAGGTACTGCTTGCCTTGGGGCTAGGTACTGCTTGCCTTGGGGCTAGGTACTGCTTGCCTTGGGGCTAGGTACTGCTTTCCTTGGGGCTAGGTACTGCTTGCCTTGGGGCTAGGTACTGCTTGCCTTGGGGCTAGGTACTGCTTGCCTTGGGGCTGGTACTGCTTGCCTTGGGCTAGGTACTGCTTGCCTTGGTACTGCTTGCCTTGGGGCTAGGTACTGCTTGCCTTGGGCTAGGTACTGCTTGCCTTGGGCTAGGTACTGCTTGCCTTGGCGCTAGGTACTGCTTGCCTTGGGGCTAGGTACTGCTTGCCTTGGGGCTAGGTACTGCTTGCCTTGGCGCTAGGTACTGCTTGCCTTGGGCTAGGTACTGCTTGCCTTGGCGCTAGGTACTGCTTGCCTTGGGGCTGCTTGCCTTGGGGCTAGGTACTGCTTGCCTTGGGCTAGGTACTGCTTGCCTTGGGGCTAGGTACTGCTTGCCTTGGGGCTAGGTACTGCTTGCCTTGGCGCTAGGTACTGCTTGCCTTGGCGCTAGGTACTGCTTGCCTTGGGCTAGGTACTGCTTGCCTTGGCGCTAGGTACTGCTTGCCTTGGCGCTTACTGCTTGCCTTGGCGCTAGGTACTGCTTGCCTTGGCGCTAGGTACTGCTTGCCTTGGCGCTAGGTACTGCTTGCCTTGGGGCTAGGTACTGCTTGCCTTGCTGGCGCTAGGTACTGCTTGCCTTGGGGCTAGGTACTGCTTGCCTTGGCGCTAGGTACTGCTTGCCTTGGGGCTAGGTACTGCTTGCCTTGGTACGCTAGGTACTGCTTGCCTTGGCGCTAGGTACTGCTTGCCTTGGCGCTAGGTACTGCTTGCCTTGGGCGCTAGGTACTGCTTGCCTTGGCGCCTTGGCGCTAGGTACTGCTTGCCTTGGGGCTAGGTACTGCTTGCCTTGGCGCTAGGTACTGCTTGCCTTGGCGCTAGGTACTGCTTGCCTTGGGGCTAGGTACTGCTTGCCTTGGCGCTAGGTACTGCTTGCCTTGGGGCTAGGTACTGCTTGCCTTGGCGCTAGGTACTGCTTGCCTTGGCGCTAGGTACTGCTTGCCTTGGGGCTAGGTACTGCTTGCCTTGGCGCTAGGTACTGCTGACCACATGGTCCTGGCCTTGTGCTCGACAGTCCTGTCCTGGATTGTGCATTTACACAGAAAAATAGGATCAAATCAACTGTTTTTTTTTTTCAAATTTAGTGGTGTTTGAATTTGTTGCTAAAATGTGGGACAAAGAGACAAAATTATCTTTGTCCCGCATTTTAGCAACAAATTCAAACACCACTAATTTTGAAAAAAAAAACAGTTGATTTGATCCTATATTTCCGTCAGACATTCCAACCTGTCTCTCGCAGTCACATTGTGCTTATGAAAAGATACTGTATATCATAAGGATATGGTAGCCTAACGTCTCGATCACACCGACAGCGTCGTTATATTTTGGTACACCAGAAGTGTGTTGATGTCCAATGGAACGCTGTGTTTGTCTTGTAGCATTGCAGAGGCAGTTGAAGTGCGTTGATGTCCAATGGAGCGCTGTGTTTGTCTTGCATTGCAGCATTGCAGAATGGAATGCAGCATTGCAGAGTGTGTTGATGTCCAATGGAATGCTGCGTTTGTCTTGTAGCATTGTGTTGCAGAGGCAGTTGAAGTGCGTTGATTGTGTTGCAGAGGCAGTTGAAGTGCCAATGGAGCGCTGCGTTTGTCTTGTAGCATTGTGTTGCAGAGGCAGTTGAAGTGCGTTGATGTCCAATGGAGCGCTGCGTTTGTCTTGTAGCATTGTGTTGCAGAGGCAGTTGAAGTGCGTTGATGTCCAATGGAGCGCTG
Source organism: Oncorhynchus tshawytscha (assembly GCF_018296145.1). Lineage (NCBI taxonomy): Eukaryota > Metazoa > Chordata > Actinopteri > Salmoniformes > Salmonidae > Oncorhynchus > Oncorhynchus tshawytscha. The sequence continues at coordinate 4,638 of NW_024608755.1, read as the reverse complement.
CGTTTGTCTTGTAGCATTGTGTTGCAGCATTGTGTTGCAGAGGCTTGTAGTTGAAGTTGAAGTGCGTTGATGTCCAATGGAACGCTGCGTTTGTCTTGTAGCATTGCAGAGGCAGTTGAAGTGCGTTGATGTCCAATGGAGCGCTGTGTTTGTCTTGTAGCATTGCAGAGGCAGTTGAAGTGTGTTGATGTCCAATGGAACGCTGCGTTTGTCTTGTAGCATTGCAGAGGCAGTTGAAGTGCGTTGATGTCCAATGGAACGCTGCGTTTGTCTTGTAGCATTGCAGAGGCAGTTGAAGTGCGTTGATGTCCAATGGAGCGCTGTGTTTGTCTTGTAGCATTGCAGAGGCAGTTGAAGTGCGTTGATGTCCAATGGAGCTGTGTTTGTCTTGTAGCGCTGTGTTTGTCTTTGTAGCATTGTGTTGCAGAGGCAGTTGAAGTGCGTTGATGTCCAATGGAGCACTGCGTTTGTCTTGTAGCATTGTGTTGCAGAGGCAGTTGAAGTGCGTTGATGTCCAATGGAGCGCTGCGTTTGTCTTGTAGCATTGTGTTGCAGAGGCAGTTGAAGTGCGTTGATGTCCAATGGAGCGCTGCGTTTGTCTTGTAGCATTGTGTTGCAGAGGCAGTTGAAGTGCGTTGATGTCCAATGGAGCGCTGCGTTTGTCTTGTAGCATTGTGTTGCAGAGGCAGTTGAAGTGCGTTGATGTCCAATGGAGCGCTGCGTTTGTCTTGTAGCATTGCAGAGGCAGTTGAAGTGCGTTGATGTCCAATGGAACGCTGCGTTTGTCTTGTAGCATTGTGTTGCAGAGGCAGTTGAAGTGCGTTGATGTCCAATGGAGCGCTGCGTTTGTCTTGTAGCATTGTGTTGCAGAGGCAGTTGAAGTGCGTTGATGTCCAATGGAGCGCTGCGTTTGTCTTGTAGCATTGTTTGTCTTGTAGCAGAGGCAGTTGAAGTCCAATGGAGCGTTGATTGCAGAGGCAGTTGAAGTCGTTGATGTCCAATGGAGCGCTGCGTTTGTCTTGTAGCATTGTGTTGCAGAGGCAGTTGAAGTGCGTTGATGTCCAATGGAGCGCTGCGTTTGTCTTGTATTGCATTGCAGAGGCAGTTGAACTTGTGTTGGAACGCTGATGTTTGTCTTGTAGCATTGCATTGCAGAGGCAGTTGAAGTTTGATGTTGGAACGCATTTGTCTTGTTGCAGAGGCAGTTGAAGTGCGTTGATTTCCCAATGGAGCGCTGCGTTTGTCTTGTAGCATTGTGTTGCAGAGGCAGTTGAAGTGCGTTGATGTCAATGGATGCGTTTGTCTTGTAGCATTGCATTGCAGAGGCAGTTGAAGTGCGTTGATGTCCAATGGAACGCTGCGTTTGTCTTGTAGCATTGCAGCAGGCAGTTGAAGTGCGTTGATGTCCAGTGCTGCCTTGATGTTGAAGTGCGTTGATGTCCAATGGAACGCTGTGTTTGTCTTGTAGCATTGCATTGCAGAGGCAGTTGAAGTGCGTTGATGTCCAATGGAGCGCTGTGTTTGTCTTGTAGCATTGTGTTGCAGAGGCAGTTGATGCGTTGATGTCCAATGGAACGCTTTTGTCTTGTAGCATTGTTTGTCAGTTGAAGTGCGTTGATGTGTTGCAGAGGCAGTTGAAGTGCGTTGATTTCCAATGGAACAGTTGTAGCAGGTGCAGAGGCAGTTGAAGTGATGTCCAATGGAACGCTGCAGCATTGCAGAGGCAGTTGATGAAGTGCGTTGATGTACAATGGATGGACGCTGCGTTTGTCTTGTAGCATTGCAGTTGAAGTGCAGATGTTCAGTGCTGAATTGTCTATTCGACATATAGCCGTTCGTGGTGCCTACGTTGGAATGGAGGCTGCGTTTGGTCTTGTGCAGCAGGAGCAGGGAAGTGTGTTCTCCGTGCTGCCTAGCGTTGGATCTATCATACGTATTGCCGAGGTGCGTTTGGCTTCGGTGCAGCAGGGAGCAGGGGTGAAGTTGAACTTTTTGCCACATACATATCCAGATGCTGTGTACCAGGTGCAGGGATGTAGTGCTGCCTAGGTGTACAGGCATATAGCCGAGGTGCGTTTGGTTCGGTGCAGCAGGAGCAGGGATGTAGTGCTGCCTATATATACATATATGCCGAGGTGCATTTGGTTCGGTGCAGCAGGAGCAGGGATGTAGTGCTGCCTATATATACATATAGCCGAGGTGCGTTTGGTTCGGTGCAGCAGGAGCAGGGATGTAGTGCTGCCTATATATACACATATATTGCCGAGGTGCGTTTGGTTCGGTGCAGCAGGAGCAGGGGTGTAGTGCTGCCTATATGTACATATAGCCGAGGTGCGTTTGGTTCGGTGCAGCAGGAGCAGGGATGTAGTGCTGCCAATATGACACATATAGCCGAGGTGCGTTTGGTTCGGTGCAGCAGGAGCAGGGATGTAGTGCTGCCTATATATACATATAGCCGAGGTGCGCTTGGTTCGGTGCAGCAGTAGCAGGGGTGTAGTGCTGCCTATATATAGACACATATAGCCGAGGTGCGCTTGGTTCGGTGCAGCAGGAGCAGGGGCGTAGTGCTGCCTCAGCATCACTCTGACACTTGGTGCTGGTTTAGTAAAGTTAGATCAAAGCTAAATGAATGTCTTGGAAGATCAAAATGAATGATTCATTAGTATTCTAAATAACAGAACCAAATATGATAGTTTAATGTTACTGTTAAATCAAAACACACCACATAATTTCTTACATTTTAGGATGGTTAGCTGTTCCTCTGTCCGGTGTCTGTGTTCTTTGCCCATCTAAATCTTTTCTTTTTATTGGTCAGTCTGAGATATGGCTTTTTCTTTGCAACTCTGCCTAGAAGGCCAGCATTCCGGAGTCGCCTCTTCACTGTTGACGTTGAGACTGGTGTTTGCGGGTACTATTTAATGAAGCTGCCAGTTGAGGTCCTTGTGAGGCGTCTGTTTCTCAAACTAGACACTCTAATGTATTTGCCCTCTTGCTCAGTTGTGCACCGGGGCCTCCAACTCCTCTTTCTATTCTGGTAAGGGCCAGTTTGCGCTGTTCTGTGAAGGGAGCAGTACACAGCGTTGTACAAGATCTTCAGTTTCTTGGCAATTACTCTCAAGAAACCAAAACTCAACTCATCTGAAGTCTAAAACTACAGTCCGGTATCCCTTCTTTCTTTTCTTTCCAAAACACTTGAGCATTTCTGACCAACTCTCTAAGAACGATCTTCTGGACCCTAACCAGTCAGGCTTCAAGATGGGTCACTCAACCAAGACTGCTCTTCTCTTACACTATGACCCATCAGATCCTCCTCTCCACCCTCTCACGGCTGGGCATCTCGGGCTATGTACACTCTTGGATTTCATCCTACCTCGCAGGCCGTTCATACCACGTGACAAGGAGAGGATCTGTGTCTGAACAACTCTTACTACTGATGTCCCCCAGGGCTCGGTTCTAGGCCCTCTCCTCTTCTCTCTATACACCAAGTCACTTGGGTTCGTCATATCCTCACATGGTCTCTCCTATCATTGCTATGTGGATGACACATAACTACTTTTCTCCTTCCCCCTTCTGACCACCCAGGTGGCGATACGCATCTCTGCATGCCTGGCAGATATCTCAGCTTGGATGTCGGCCCATCACTTCAAGCTCAGCCTCGGCCTGCCCGCTCCAAGCCCTCTCCATCACGGGTTGACAACTCCACGGTGTCCCCCTCCCAGAGTGCAAAGAACCTTGGCGTGACCCTGGACAACACCCTGTCGTTCTCTGCAAACATCAAAGCAGTGACATGCTCCTGCAGGTTCATGCTCTACAACCGTAGTGTACGACCTTACATCACACAGGAAGTGGTGCAGGTCCTAATCCAGGCACTTGTCATCTCCCGTCTGGACTACTGCAACCAGCTGTTGGCTGAGCTCACTACTTGTGCTATCAAACCCCTGCAACTTATCTAGCATGCTTGCAGCCCACCTGGTGTTCAACCTTCCCAAGTCCTCCCATATCACCCCGCTCCTCCACACACTCCACTACAAGACCATGGTACTTGAATACAGAGCAGTAAGAGGAACTGCCCCTCCCTGTTACCTCTGGTCTCCTGGCCCTCCCACCCCTACAGGAGGCAGCTCCCGCTAGCACTAACTTTGCTGATACAATGCCTTGCGAACAGTGCAGCAAACTCTCTCCAGAAGTTCAGTGAGGATCTCTGAATGATCCAATGTTGACCTAAATGACTAATGATGATAAATACAATCCACCTGTGTGTAATCAAGTCTCCGTATAAATGCACCTGCACTGTGATAGTCTCAGACGTCCGTTAAAAGCGCAGAGAGCATCATGAAGAACAAGGAACACACCAGGCAGGTCCGAGATACTGTTATAAGAAGTTTAAAGCCGGATTTGGATACAAAAAGATTTCCCAAGCTTTAAACATCCCAAGGAGCACTGTGCAAGCGATAATATTGAAATGGAAGGAGTATCAGACCACTGCAAATCTACCAAGACCTGGCCGTCCCTCTAAACTTTCAGCTCATGCAAGGAGAAGACTGATCAGAGATGCAGCCAAGAGGCCCATGATCACACTGGATGAACTGCAGAGATCTACAGCTGAGGTGGGAGACTCTGTCCATAGGTCGCAAAGTT